>NC_136883.1:32059404-32218842 GCF_949152265.1 Phoxinus phoxinus | reverse complement strand
AATTATACTCTTCTCAGCCTTGGGCAGCACAATGCACGCCTGTGACGGCAGTGATGACAAATGCAGTTGTCATCTTTACATGAAGTTCAGTCTACTAGCCACAGTTTAAGAACGCCACAAATAAGCGCTCTAGCTGCAACAAGGGCTTTTGGGTGAGTCCCCAAACAACAACCCCAGTCTCCCGGGTCAAGGCTGAGACAGTGGAAAGCCATTGAGAAATCTAAGGTCATGTGGGAGGTCATTGGTGCTTTTTTCCCACCAGCTCACAGAGAAACACACTCACACAGTTGACTGATTTCATACTGTAATTTACTCATCTAGTTACTGTCATGCGAGTTAGGGCTGCACAATTTATCAAAATAAAACTGAAATCTATATGGCTTAGATTGGCTGATATTGGCTGATTATTAAAGTCTGCGATTTAATTAGGTATATATACACTACAAGTTTCAGAGTGAAGTGTGACACTGTGCTTTTTTTTTACACGTGGGCAGCTCATGATCCAGAGTGGCTCAGATCACATCAAATGCTGCTCCACACACACTCATCTATGCATCTGCTCTGAGTTTGGGTTGTTAATAACGCACATTTGGGAATGCAACATGTGCCAACATCTTCCCATTGTTGTAATGAGAAGTGCTTATAAACCAGCTGTTGTCAACAAAAGAGAAGCTTTTTGCCAAAATAAAAGCTCAATAGTTTTGCATTTAAAACTGAAGAAATTAATACAGCCATATTTTTTATAATAATTAACAGAAGGTTTTTTTATTATTATAATTACATTTTTTCTTAACTACTCCATTTTTGTTTTACAGTTACATTTTACAATAGTACTTTTTGTTTAATATGTGTAATTAATAATAATTGTACATTTAATAATTCAAATAATAATATTATCATTATTTTATAGTCATGTTTTATAGCCAAACTGTGCAGACCTACAAAGAAACGCAGCAAACCTTTTATTTCGAAGAATTGCAGTTAGAATTTCCCCCCAAATTGTGCAACCCTATTAGTAGTCATAAATATAAAATAAAGAATGTCGACACAAAAACATATTGGTAAGAATAATCCCACAAACGGATATTGGGAGCACTTCAATACAGCACCCACAGTAACTTAAGTTTGAGGAAGTAATGTTATGAGTCATGTTTTGTGCTCCAAACTTCCCTTTGTTCCCTCCAACTTGTGGCAGTCTTTGATAAGGTCATTCTATCCCAGCCATCCAGTAATTATATTAGCATTTCTCATCTAATTGTACAGCAGGAATAAGAACGCTGACCTTTTCACAACTTTTTCAGCATATCATGTAGTTGCTGGGGTACTAATTCTGCTCTGCCATCATCTCTTCCATGTTGTATCTCTTACTTTTCAGTCTGTCCTCTTTTTGCTGGCAGCGCACTGGGCTGACTTGTATACCGTTGGGTATTGTGGCTTCTTAGAATTTCAAGATACCAGTGAATCAAAGCAAATGGGGATGTGTGTAAGTAAAAATAAATCCTTGCTCCCATAAAGAGGAAATGGGCAATATGTGTGGGTGAAAAAAAGTGTTGAGTAATGCATTTACGTGACCAGAATATTGAGGAATTCCTGGTTGTGGATTGTGGTGAGACGAAATAGATCATAAAGAAGTGTACCCACGTATTTTAAGGGTATGTGAATACATGTAAATCTGTGTGTGTGTGTTTCACCTCAGAAAAATGGCAATGTCTGGCTTGTCAGTCAAAGGCTCCATCACAGGCTGTCCTTAGGGAGGGGAGTCAATAGGAAAAACAAGCCATGTGGGCCTGTAATGTTCTCCGGCATTGAAGGTGATGCCTCTTATATCGAATAGAGAGCAAAGTTAGGGACCAGCGGTGACATATCATTGAAAGCAGCATGTCAGCTTCAATGATCTCGATAACAAATAGCAGGGGGTTTGTGTGGTCCAGAGAGAGTCTCTGCCATGGCACCAGCTGGCAGAGTGACCCAAGCCCCCTGGCTCCTGCGCTCCTGCTTCCCAGCAAAGAGCACTCAGGCCTGGGAGACAGGCAGCGGTCCCTCCCTCCTGTCCGGCTGGATCAGCTTTCACAGGACACAGAGGAAGCCCCAGGTCCACAGTTCAATGCTGGGTTCTGAGCGTTCGAGTACCCAGAGGGCAGAGTCAGCCAGCTGGGGCTGAGCCGGTGTGACCTTGTAATTAGACTTATCTCTATGCATTTATCTCTCACACTCATTCACAACATGAACTTCACCTGTGATAATTGGTCTCTTATATTCTGTTCAAAATCAGCAAAGCAATTAAGGCAAAACAAGCTGGGGAAAAAAACTGTTTATACTTTTAAAGGAAGTATTCTGATAGAATGTGACTCCATAACCTAGTGAGATGCCAAAGGAAACTAAATTTAAAGATCTCTTAGGCACACTCATGACATTAATGCTGTTCTAATAGGTAGCCAACTTAATTATGCTGCCACCTAATATACAATTTGGCCAAATTTGAATTGTATTCAAAAAGGCGGAAGACACAGAACGCATTACATTCCATGAAATGATTAATTTAATTAAATGATAAGGAAGGTAATACATGTATGTATTAATATATTAATTAAAAATAATGAATGTTATTTTTTTTATATACTGTATATCATTTGAATAAATAAATACTGTACAATTGCATTGTAATTCAAAATGGAAAATGTTCAGTTTGATTGATAAAAAATGTAAATCAAAAATGGTGGACAAATGTTGATTACAGAAACACTATTATAATTACTATTATAATATACGCATTTACTTCATTATACACTAAAATATATGTATAATAAGCAAATAAATGTATTTGTATACATAAATGATTACCATATAGGCAATATGCAGGTGTTGCTATATGCTAGGTGTAGGCAATATGCTAGAACAGAGCACTTGTTTGGTTTCTTGAATGGATAATGAGGCCAACAAGCTTAACATGAAAAGAAATCAATGAACAGATTCTTTCGGATATAAAGATCATGTGCATTTCTATGACTTTTCATTCTGTGTTGTTGATGTTCTGCCACCACGATGAATAACTGAAGGGAGGTGGGTGGAGTTTTCATTGTTCTGAGCATTTCATTGTTGTTGTCATCAAACATGAATTACAGACAGAAAACATCCCACACCATTTCCCCTTACAAACCTAGAGCTACAGTATACTCTAATGCAGTTAAACCAAAAACAAAACTCCCTTCGCTTTAAATAATCCACTTTAGCTGCAATTACAATCATTTAAGGACGCCTAATATCGGAAAGGGCACTTTTACTGAAATCTTCTTTTTTATTCACTCCCTGGTTTCTAAACCATGTTTTTATCATTAAAAAATAATGGTGTTCTCTCAGAACCTTTTAGGAGAGAGAAGAAGAGGAGTCTAATAAAATGGAAGGATGCACGTCACTTTTTTCCTGCCTACAAAAAAAGAAAAGAAAGAAAAAAACAGAGCAAGAGGCTCGGCACTCCTGAACATGCGACATGCGGAAGCAAAAGTAAGCCAAAGCAAGGGCGGGTGACACTCCACCCAGCAGTGAAATCATCAAACTTTTAATGACTTGGGTAATTACCCCTAGTGAGCCTGCTTAATGGCGTACAGCGGACGTCGTTAGGCACAGAGGTCCAAACGCACACACTGGCACACGAACGCAGCTGCGAGAGAGCATGTCGACTGTATGGAAACAAAGCCAAAAGATACCTGATGAAATTGCGAGCGACAATTTTTCCTCTCTCGGCTTAACAAGGAGTTTTTCCTGTGCGTGCTTTTGCAAAACTCTTCCCTTGAGTCTTTACTCTTGTGTTCACAATAATACTTTCCATCCTCTCTGAATCAAAGAGCTGTCACAACACAATCAGAGCTACAATGGAGTGATGCTGTTTTCACAGTGACAGGTAGCTCTCATTAGGGTCCTTTGAGACCATCACCGCAATTATAAGTTCTCTACTAAGGGAGTAATTCAAAAGCATGTTACTACCACTATCACACGCGCTGCAAATGAGACAGGTGTACGACATTATCAGGACATATAATTACAGGTTTGAAGAGCCGTAGAGGAAATCAGAGCTTGTACTGAGTGGACGATAGACAGGTGGAGAGCGAAAGGGAGGGGGGGTTCAGGATCATTCTGTCCTCCTGCGCTGTTATGGCAGTCGTCCCCCTTACACAGCTTTGCAATTAGTATGTCAGCCTGAGCTGTTCAGTGAGGCTCACCAAATCCTCTCCTCTTCTCCTTTCGCTGTCACTCCTTCCTCCTCCTACAGGCCGCACTTAAGGGGCTTTTGGTGGAAAGCCCCAGAAGGACAGGGATGCATGCATGACAGGACCTCCAGCTCCTCTATATTTCATAGAGTCGGAGCGTGCTGCCGAGTAAGAACAGAGATGCTCTGCCTTCGTTCTCATAAAATAATGAATTCATACCTCTTTCTTCCACTGATGGGACTCAATCAATGGTTGAATCGACATCTGTTATGCCTTCGGTCTTTTTTGCTGGCAAATTTCATGGCGAATCGATCGCAGAGCAGGATCCGACGCTCACTAAGATCTTACAAACCTCTTGGGGGTGAATAATATCGCAGGATACGTGCAGGAACGGCACAATGAACGTCCCGCGGTTTGCCTCTGAACCCATTGTTTTGACAGATACCGCAATTGTGGACATCACGACCCCCGCTAAGCTCTCCTAAATAAATCCTGATAGGTCAACAGGCTTTCAAGATCCCTTCACATAATAATTCGAGATGCCCCTGCCGAAGCCTGTGCTGCGTGCAGAACCGCCACTGTATTTAATTAGGCCACTTAAGGCATTCTCTCATTCTAATGCAATGAATAAAGATAGCTCCCGGCACAGCCGCGCAGATAAGGATTTTAATTGTCTTCTTTCAACGGGCCCAGTATGCTAATGGCCATCTCCCCAGGGTGAGGAGAGCACCCTAGAGCGAGCAGGAGACCGGGTTCAGGCTAGTGGGGGGGAAGAACTGTGTGCGAATGCACGCAAAAGCTCTAATAAAAGGGCTTTACGTCTTACATCTTTCTCCGTTTGTCTCCAAGAACTCTCTGCTGAGCAAGTCGACCACACTCATGGCTGAGCCTGTGTGCCACTGATAACCACTCTCTCCGATGAGCACCATGAAATTCGGATTCTGACGGACAAGAGCGCAATTAATTACTGTGTGGTGTATTGTCTCTCAAGCTCTGTAATAACAGCAGGGGAAAGAAAAAGCTGTATTGTGATACGTTTAAAGTTGCAAGTGAATGAATTCTTAAAGGGATCATCCAAATGATTTACTCACCCTCACGTCCTTCCAAAAATATATGACTTTTTCTTTCTTTTGAGGAACATAATAGAAGAATTTTTAAAGAATGTGAAACTGTTTTTGTCTTTATAATGAAAGTCAATTGGGGTATAAAACAACATTAGATAAAAGTGACTTTCATTGTATGGACAAAACAACACTGAGACATTTTTCAAAATACCTTTTTTGTCTTGGACATGAGAGAGTGAGTAAATGATGACAATTTAAATTTTTGGTAGGAGATGAGTGATCCGCTTTGAATGAATGAATGAGGCATTTATAGGCTTTGAGTGATCCGATTTCGACACCTTTCAGTCATAGCCTTGGTTTTCTGCTACTTTCCTCTCTTGTCCCAATAAAGCCAAAAATTTCAAAAATAAACTAAAACATTTTTTTGGAGGTGAACTATCCCATTAAGATTGGTAGAATTAAATACACTAAACAAAAAAAAGTGATTTTACAGTAACTTTCTCTTTGCCCCCTCTTTTCTTTTTCTTTTTTCTTTTCTTTTTGCTGATGTTGTAGGCTGGGGCAGATAGTGCAGATGCTGATGTTTCTAGTAGACATCTTCTCTTTGCCTACCTTCCTATTTGGATCCCACCCAGGACCTGGTGTTATGCTGATAATTGGCCTGTCCTGTAAATTCGAGTTTCTCACTTGGCTGAACTGCTACCTCCACAGTAACTGTCAGAGAGGTGGGAGGAGAGCTGGGGGCCAGGAGGGAGGGAGGAGGGCACGGGCTGTTATGTTATCACCCTCAGGAGAGTGAGCAAAACCTCAATTAGCTTTCCGTGAGCATGGCAAGAAAGTTATTTCACCGACGAGACAGTGCAAATGATATTTTGAGCGGGTGTGAATGGGTGCATCAAGTCTAGCTGGAGAGAAGTGGACTGATGCATACTTTTTTTCATTATCAAATCTATAAACATGACAAATGGAGTGACTTCCTCTTTCAAATGGATATTAGACATGCCATGTATGTTTGAGCAGAACTGTACGTGCCTCACATCTGTTTTCTACGTGTATTTTCCCTTCTCTAAAATGACTGTGTCAGAGAAAGCGACCAGACGGGGCTGTGTTGTGTTATTTATATTTAGCGTGAGTAGACAAGGGTGAATTCCAGTCTGTCGCTGGCCAGATCATTGGCACTTTTCTGGGGAAAGGACAGGAATATATATAGAGAGACAGAAGCAGAAATAGGGAGACAGAGAGAGAGAGAGATGGGCACAGTGTATCCCACTGTCCCTCCTTGTAATGAGAGGGTGCCGAGGTGCAGTGGCGGCTCCTAATTACTACCAAGCAGCTGCAACCACAAGGAGCAACGGGCCCTGCCGGCCCCAGCACAAGCCCACCAGTGTGAAGAGAGAGAGAGAGGAGAGAAAGAGAGAAGAGAGGAGAGAGAGAGAGAGAGAGAGAGGAGAGAGGAGAGAGGAGAGAGAGAGAGAGAGAGAGAGAGAGAGAGAGAGAGAGAGAGAGAGAGAGAGAGAGAGAGAGAGAGAGAGAGAGAGAGAGAGAGAGAGAGAGAGAGAGAGAGAGACCATAGATAGATAGAGGCCATAGTCGCCCCAATTCACCCCAATTCACCCCAGTCACCCCTTGCTGCGTGCCGCTGCCACACCAACTGACTTGCACCAGCTCTGTCTGCCTCATCAACTTCTCCGGACCGAAATTGCAGGGTGGTGTGTGGGAGCCGCGTCTGTAAATATGGCTGGAAATGTGTCCCAGTCCCTTTTTATGGCTGTGTGTCTATCCAGGAATGCTGGGACAACATGTTTAGCCAATGAACAGATGGCCCAAACTAAGCAATAATCAAATGGGTCTTTCGGGCCTGTTGTGTTTGCTGTGTACAAAATCATGAAGGGATTCAGATTTTTCTTCCATAACATGTAGTCCAAAGGTTTGAGGTCGGTGAGATTTTTTTTGCTTAGCAAGGCTTCATGTATTTGCAGTAAAAAAAACAGTAATAGTGTGAAATATTTTTACAATTTAAAATCATTTAGATTCTTTGTTGAATAGAAACTTCAAAAGAAAGGCATTTATTTGAAATATAAATCTATTGTAGCTTCATAAATATCTTTGTCAATTTTGAGCAATTTCATGAGTCCTTGCTGAATAAAAGCATTAATGTCTTTGTAAAATTTTAAAATAGAAGAAATGGAGCATGATAATATGCATAACAACTACTGACCTGCCGGTTCCTCTCATCCATGATCCGTGTGATCTGTATCTTCTTCCGTCCCATCTTGGCGTCCTGCTTGGTCTCTCTGACACCCCGAGAATATCAGAAAAACACGAGAGTTTGTCTGCCTTCACTCCCCTAGCACATTGTACTCCACTCTTTCTTCTCGAGTCTTTCTCTCTCACTCTCTTTCTGTCTATGTCTTTTTCCTGATGTGTCCACACCACGATCTGTGAAACAGAATTAGAGAAGGAAAGAGAAAAAGAAAGAAGGAGGATCAGAGACAGAAAGAGAGAGAGAGAAAAAAGAGAGAAACACGTTATAAATGTGGAAACTCTAAAGTGGAGGTCTGATGCAGATGAAAGAGGCTGAACGCACCGTGTTCCACTGCCTGATACATGCAGGAAGGATATAAAACGGAGACACACAATGATGTCTTATCTTCACACCTGCTTTTCTTCAACAGCTGGAGATTGGCCCACTCACATGATATGTATTATTAGTTTAAAAAACTAAAACACTGGATAATGGATATGTATTTTTGATGATCATTCCCCCTACTTTTACATGTATATTACCTTTGTTGACATCTAACACTGACCTAATCTTTAACCATCCTAAGGATATTATAATATAATATAATATAATATAATATAATATAATATAATATAATATAATATTCCTTAAAAATCCTAAAACATTATAAATGTTGTGATGCCTAAATTCACTATCAGTCATAACAAGAAAAGAACTGATTATTGGTACTGGATAGAATTTGAATATTTCTGCATTCTAAACTCGAACGCTTCTTTTTGCACACCCTTCATAAAACATCTACGCAATCATATCTGTCAAACACTAATCAGAGCTTTCTCTAGTGTGTAGGCGCCCTAAAACAGACTTCACCAAGTTTCATCCCTGCAGTTACATAGCTGTTTAACAATGATTGACAACTATGTGACAGACAGTTAACAGAATGAAAGTAAGCAGACTAATAAGTAAAGACGAAAACCATGTGGATGCTTCCTGCTGACTTCGGGCTTAAAGAGAAGCAAGCCTTAGCAGATAAGCCAATATGACACCAATAAGCGGGTCATAAAGTCATCTGTCTGGTTTCAGAATGCACACAGTGCATAATGTCTCTTTGGTCATCTCGTCCTGTTTTCTTTACTCGTTTCCCTCCTTCCCACGTATCTCTCTGTCTGCATCTCTCTCACACACAACCTAGGACACAAGCACACACTGCCTCTGCACAGCGTCTCAGGAGACAGCAAGCAGGCCTCATTCTCCCTCTCATAACCCCGGCTGCTGCCAGCTCTCACTTCTAAGATGATTAAGAGTGCACCCAGTCTCGGGCTGACATAAGTTTAAATCCTCTGGGCCAGATGAGGCAATTCACACGTGAGAGAGAGCGTGGAAGCCAAGTCAAGAAGGTTCAGAGCACAGTTTGCCCCCGGGGAGCCGGCGAGTCGCCCCCGCTCCGTCTTCTGTCCCTGTCTCCCATTGCTAACCTGCCCACAAAGAGCCGGCTAGCTCTCAGAGGAAGCATTCATCATCTCCGTCCAGCATGGACACAGATGAACACGTAAATAGAAAATGCCTATGTAACCACATCTCACATCTGAGAGACGCTGAGGGAGGGCAGAAACTCTCTCCTCCAGAGAGGCAGAAAGACCACGGCGTGCTTTGTAGCCAACACCATGCCAGCAAAAAGATGTGGAAGTTGATGACCAGGAGGCTGCGAGTGACCCACAGGAAATAAACACTATAATTACTTGCCGAACAGAAACGGGTGTTTAGGTGTCTGCAGGTCTCTATTAGGAGTGAGATCACGCTGTCTGTCCACAGAAGGAAACTCTGACAACAGGCAGGCAAAATCAGACATTTCCCTACACCGCATCACGCCAGGGCTGTGAGGCCGACACTGTTCTTTCTCAGTCACCATGTCCCCCAGCAGGAAGGAAAAATGGTTGGCTCTTCCTTCGGCGCTCGGCCTCACGACATGTGCATATTGTCCGTTTCGAGTGGCATATTCAAACCCTCATTATGGAAATGCGTTTCGAAAACCTACAACAATGGGAGTTTTGCGAGATGATCTGCGCTGGGCTGAAACTATGCGGCGTGCTCAAAAATCTGGATCGACAGAGGGATTATTAATTTACAATGCGCCCCGGCAAATGCATGTGCTCTAAAATCATGTTCTATTCACTGCCGATGAACAATTTCAAACTCGAGAGATTAAAACCAAAACAGTTTCTTATTTGTTCGCTTTTTAATCAGTCAAACTGAAATGAAAACATTTGGATTAACCATTCGAAGCTTACGAGCGTCATGATTGAAAATTTACATGGTTGAAGTTGAAGGCTTTATCTGTGTTTGTGTGCACATAACAATGCTGTTTTGCTTATTCAAACACAGCGAAACATAATTACATGTATCCAGGCTTGTTGCTCCAAATCGTATTTGTGAGCTGTCATGCCCGTCTTGGAGACTGTGGGTCCAAAAGCGTAATGCATTGTGTCATGACATTTCTGTCAACTTAACAGACACAGACAAGCTACGGCCCTGCAGTGACGGCAGGCTGGGTGAAGCTCTGAATGACTTGTATCGCGCAAGCCAGAACGGGACTCTATTACGGCATGAGTGTTGTTTTGTTGATCGTGAGTCTGTTTATTTCCCTGAGACGGTCTGGCACACTGGTGGAGTGGTAGTGTCTTGTACAGAGATACAGAAGAAAGGATGTCATTTGGCCCTGTATCACAAGGTCTGGTTTAACTCAGCTTGTCCATGAGCCAAGTCAAGTCATCTTTTTTATATATATACTGTAGCGCTTTATACAATACAGATAGTTTCAAAGCAGCTTTACAGAGTTAACAGGAAAATGATGCATTTCGGCTGTTGTTAAGCTGAAGTCGGTTCAGTGTTGATTTAGTTCACTTGTAAAGATCATCAATTATTAATTTTGTTTGTATAAAGCAGTTCTGCAAAAACTGATGTTATCGTCCAGCTCAGTTCAGTTCTCATACAACAGCGTCAGTACAGTCAGATCAATAATATTGTTGAATATTAAGCCTAGAAACATGTTCAGAAAAATTATAAGACAGTTACAATTACAGAATTTATTACAATTTATAGAATTATAGACAGATTTATAAAAATAAAGTTCAAGAAGGCATGAAACGGAAGTAGTGTTTGCCTTTTCTTCACTTTTGTGACCTGTGTCCAGGTTAAAAAGTATCTCCAAAGAGAAAAAATGTAGGGCAGGACTTGATTTTGTTCATCGGGAACTGATTGGATCATTGTCATAGTGATGTGAATATAATAATTATATAATGAACGTGCATGGATAAACCAACTATAAAAAATAGGCTACTGCAATATTACATTGAACAAAAAAATAAGATGTCACTTTATAGATGCTACAGTGCAAAAATGAACCGATGGAAATTGTCAGGACGCTGAACAATGCAAACAGTGATAAATGTCTGGTGCATTCTAGTTCATTATAAACACTTGTTCTCAAATTATCTCACTGTACTGACTGTGTTGATGATATATTGTACAAAGCTTATCTGCTACGGTCACATTTAACCGAAAGCAGCTATGTGAGTGTATCTGATAGAAACAATGTTTGTTTTACACAATTATGGTGAACTGGCATAATGTGCACGTGTGAGTAATCTCACCTCCAAGCAGCTCTTTGTGACAGATACTAGCTTTCTTGACAAAAAGGAGTTTCTTTATGGTCTTTATTGAGTGCCAAGAGCATGATGATTTAATGTTGTCAATCATAATGCTAATGATAAATAAACGTCTGCATAAACCTCATTCCAATGACAACACTTCAGGCATTCCTTCTCCTCTCACTTAACCTTTATTCCCTATCATTAATCAGGTCCAGGAGAGTGTATTACACCTCGAGTTGAGTCTTGTGTTCAAGCCTCTTCTTTCTATCACTAAGGCTAGTTTACTCGAAAATAAAAAAAAACTTGTCAATTACTCACTCTCATCCTGTATGACTAACTTTCTTTTGAAGAACACGCACACACACACATACGCACACACAACACTGGGCACTACTGTATATGGGCAAAAGACATTTTTCAAAATATTGTTTGTGTTCCACAGAAAAACACACAAATAATTTATATATCAATATATCAATTTTCCACACTGTACATTAAAATTGTGTGATGCCTGAATAAATTCACTCGCAGTATATAGACAAAATAGTGTATTACATTTTTTATATCAGTTTATCGGTACTGGCCAGAGCTTTAATATCAATGCATATTACATGAAACAAAAAATGTTTGCCTATTGTGACTATTTGTGATTAGGGTCAGTGTGGTTAACAAAAAATAATCTATATAAAATGTTTTAAATGATTGCACAAGACTTCAATGTTTAACCAGTTATTTCTTTTTTTCTAGTGTTTACAAGCTGTTTAATTCAAACATGTATTTAAATAAAAAATGAATTTAAACTAAATGACTTCAAACTAAATCAATAAAACAATGCCATGATGGGAAACCATAAAAGGTTCTATATATGAAGCACATGACAGAACCCTTTAAGGTTCTATAATAGAGCGTATTCTTCTAAAAGTGAATAATTATGAGCAAATATACCTCAGAGCAAGAGAAAAGATACTGTACATACTGCCCTCGTAGGTAAATTCAAAAGCAAATGTCACAGCAAAATTGCAATGAGAAAAAAAAGAGATCTCTTTGAGCTGGGTTTATAGGAAAGTAGGATGGATGCAGTGGGGCTTGCTGGCTGTGGGAGGGATCCACTAAGAGCCTGTTGGATCACTCCAGCGCTCCAGGACATGGGCAGAAGAGCCAGCAGTCCAAAGCCACTGCCGATTACATCAGCTCTCCTAAATATTACACACTCTTTCACTGCACGCTATCAAGCCAAAAATGAACGGCAGAGAATGTAAAACTAAGTGAACATTAAGATAACTGACGCGTGATGTAATTTGTGGCAACAATACAGTTCTTGAGTAAACCATGAAATAATGTATTCACAAAAAAAATGCATTCCAAATGCGCTCCCTTGATGTAATGCACCTGGTTAAAAGTTTATCTTTGATTTAAACCAGTCCAGCATTTTTGAAAGCTGCTTACTAAACATTTGCAGTCACTGTGATCGATAAGCAGGGAATATGTCTCTATAGGAGCAACTGCCGGGGCCTGACATGAAAATCAATGGGAGTACATGACCCACAGAATGTGCACAGCAAAGCCGATCTCTAGTGAGACATGTCCATGTGCTCACTGTGCTGACCCTGACCCCGCCGCACAGAGGTCGTTCACTCACACACGGTCGAACACAGGTGCATATACGGGGGGCAAAACGCACTCACTCACAGAGAGAGAGAGAGCGTGTGCGAGTCGAGAGAGAGGGGAAAAATCTTCCTGTGTAACGTAATATATATTTGGTTTCCATTTGAGATATGAAACATGCATTTATCGCACACACCTCAAAATGTGAGAGGAGAAGAGGCCCCACCTGACATGCTGACACTCCCTTGTCTTATAAACAAGTAAACTCCCATGTCCTTCACACTGCCTGGGAGGATTGTGTATTGTAACTGAGATGATCCCATGATGAGCGGGTCTATATAAATGTAAATGATTGCGCTGTGCGTGCATGTGCGAGTGGGCGTGAGCACACAAGCCGTGTGTTAGTGATAGGCCTCTCGCTCTCTCTCCCTTCGGAACGTGCCAATGTGAGAGTGTGGGAGGGCTGGTACTGGGGTCAGGCCTTTTCACACTCAATAAAACATGCCCTACTCCCACTGTAATTACCGCACACATACACACATTCGCACACTGCGTTCCCTCATCTGCCCGCCAAACCTTTAACTACCTCTCTTTTAAACAAACCTGTCATTTTGGAGAGTGTTCCTCTAATCCCTTAACTGTATAAACTGAGGTTTCCTCAGCTGTATTGAAAACATATTAAGAATATAAGCGACTGCGTGGACTACAAAGAGACTTCTACGTGCTGTATATTTACAGGGCTCAACAAGTGTGAAAGTGTTTTCTTTTTTTAAAAAGTGTTTACTTTACACATTAATTTAAAAGAAAATCTGACTAAAATCATGCTAAAAATAATTATTTCTCAATTACTGAAATTAAAATCATAGCATGCATATCTGCAGTAGATTATACATAAATTTACTATTTCATAACGCCTTCAAAAATGTGACTGATCCATATTTATAGTAAGTTACAATTCTTGCTTTATCCTAAATTTTATCTTTTGGTTAAAATAATTTAATTAAAGTCACTATATCACCAAGAAAAGACACATACACACAATATATACATTATATAGTAAATATATAGTACAGTAATCTAATTGCTCATATAAATACTATTATTTTGTGTTAGTGTTGCACTGAATTACCACACCATCTGTCAATATAAATGCAATATTAATATAAACGAAGTCCTCCATTCCTATAGCTACTTCAAAGATGGTATTGAAGTTGTAAAGGGAAACCTAGTGATAGCGCTTAGAAAAATAGAGAGGGTCACTACTTTTCCGACTTCAGGCAGTGTCCAGAATCTCGGGCACCGCCATGACAGCGCTGTTTCCTGTGCACAGCCGCCCTGAAAGCTCAACGGCCCAGAACAAGCTGTGGGCAGAGCGCACCCTACATCCTGCTCCTCAACTTCCTGTTTTTCAAACCCCTTCAGATGACCAATAGCAGCCAGCGAGAGACATTAGAGAACGAGCTAGACAGGGTGGGAAAGAGAAAGCCAGAGACGCACAGAGAGAGAGAGAAGAAAGGGGAAAAAGGGAGCCATTGGGACAAGCATCTGCTCTGATCCTTCCCCTTGTTATCTTCCTGTCTGTTGGAGACTAAACAACTACACAAGTCCATCTCCTGTGTATTCTCCCCGCATGTTTATTATGTTTACAACCAGGGCCATTTCGCAGGCGACTCAAGCACGCTCTTCCAAGCTCTCGCTCACTTTCTATTCTTTCCATTCGTTTTTTTGTTGTTGTTTTTTTTTAAACAAGCAAGCAGCACCAGGCTTCCCTTTTTTTGGCCTCCGCTGATAAGAAGCTCAAACCTTCCCAGCTTACATAACTATGAATCACCATTCGATAACACACCAAAGAAGGACGAAGCCATAAAACGGGACAAATCTGCAGTAGACCGTGTAGAACTTTCAAATACAAATGACCAGACCGTCGGCCACAAAAGCTCAGCATTTTACAAACACAAAGGAACTGATTTGCCTCCATTTAGTGTGGTGTTGCAGTTGTGGGTCTGGCGGGGAACTTTAAGGTTCATTTGTAGCGACGCATTGACATAAGAACAGAAGGGGAGGGTGGAGAGCCTGGGCTTTTGTTCTCTGGCTTCTAAGAGGTGGATGTGTACCTGGCCTGGATGGGGAGGAGGCGTACTGGTGTCTGCCTTTGTGAGCGTGTGCTTATCTTCCTCTCCAGCAGCCCAGGGTAAAGAGTCCGGTCCCGGCAGTTTCGTCGTTGTTAATGTCTCCCGATGCTAATCTGACAATGCCATTTTCCCCTCTTCCTCCTCACACTTTTTTTTTTTTTTTTTGTCTGCTGTCTTGCTTCCTTTCTGCTTTTTGCTTCCTTTCTCTCTGGCTCTCATCCTCTCATTCTTTCCCTTGTTAAGTCTCTCAGTTTCCTCTCTCCACATTCCCTCACCTCTGTTTCCAAGGCAACTAATGAGATATAATTAATAAGATCCAGCAAAGGGGAGTGCGTGAAGAAATGAGTGAAAATGAGGCTCGGAGAAGGAGAGTGTGCGAGCGCAGATGGAATAATGCTGCACGCGCTCACTCATAACAAACTTTTCACACCATGTTAACTTCCTTTTTTAAAACATGGCTTAAGGTGATGTTACGCGGCAGGATAAATGAGTTTCGAAATACATTCTTCACAAGTTGAGATGATCAGGATATGAGCTCTGTTTCAGGAAAATGGTACATATGTTCATGTCAACAAAAAAAACGAGCCCTGGAGGGGAGACTGAAATATGAGGAATCTTACGCAGGCGTGAGATTTTCTACATTTATATTTCAGCACTTCATTATGCAAAATATAATAAGAGAACAGAATAAAAGAATAGGGCAGGGTGTGTAGATAATGCTTGAGGAGTAAAACTAAATAATTCTATATAAAATCTCACTCACCCTCAGAGAAATAGAACTAAATTAGGCGCTATGGGGTCAATCTGACATATTTCGTGGTTTATATTGGCACAATAAAAATTAGAAGGCATGCTAAAGCGTATATGTCGAAGAAAACATGTTGTTAAACATGTGACTAATTCTTAACTGAATTTTTTCATTCACAACTCATGCCATGCTTAAATCTGGAAACTTGCCACTAACATCACAAAAAAAAGGATGCGATTAAAAATAAACAAGTTTCATTTTACACATAAAGAAAGACAGTAGGTAAATATTTCCTTACAGGGGACTTTATACTATACTATTTGTGAAATATGATGTCCCTAGAGCTCACGTTTACTACATATGTGACTGGAGACCATGTCTGTCCTTGGCTGACCCGTTCAAAGAGCTTTATTTGGATACTGTCAAGCACAGTTCTGAGAAACAAAACAAAACAAAAGCTTATCCCCCAAAAAAGACATTCCCAAGAAAATGACACATATAACCTTACGCACTGGATATCAAAACCCTCATTTGAACCCTCTGCCGATGTTTACCAGGTCTAAATTTGCTTTGCTTCTCATCAGTCTGATCTCTCTCATTATCTATGTATTATACTCTAAGAGTTTGGATTTAAGAGTGTGATATACATGTTTATATATACTGTTGGTTTGATGGGTAGCTCTCTGGCACTGCTGAGCAGGCAGCCATTGGGTGGTTAATCTCTGCTAATGACTGCATGCTCCATTCATCGGCTCTCCTCTGACCGTGTTATATTCCCTGCCCGGATCAATGCCAGCTGAGACGATCTTCCGCACTGCCCGTGTAGAACTATAACAGGCGAGAACTTGGCGTCAGAGGCGGGGAGGTGAGGAAAAGAAAGCCACTTCTCACCTCCAAAATGCCATCACCACATCCAAACTCTCTCAGGCTTGAACGAAAGTAATAACAGCAGGTACAGACCCACGAGATAAAACTTCCCAAAATGCATGATTAACAAGTCTTTTAAATATATTTTTACAATTTTCATTCACATCTATACATAGGTGTATATACAGTCACCATCATCCATGTAATTTCAAAGCGCAAATTATCATTGAATTAAATGATTTGCGGTCGCTTTGTCTGCTTTAAACTTTCTTAATCCATTTCAATCATTTTTTTTTTGCCTTTAAATGTATCAAAATGTACTATACTTTGCCATTAAAGCAGCAAAATATGAATTAATACCATAACCACTGGAGTTCTACCATTGTGGTTATTTTATTAAAATGGATGGATGGATGGATGGATGGATGGATGGATGGATGGATGGATGGATGGATGGATGGATGGATGGATGGATGGATGGATGGATGGATGGATGGATGGATGGATGGATGGATGGATGGATGGATGGATGGATGGATGGATGGATGGATGGATGGATGGATGGATGGATGGATGGATGGATGGATGGATGGATGGATGGATGGATGGATGGATGGATGGATGGATGGATGGATGGATGGATGGATGGATGGAGAAACATTGATTAACCTTTATATTTTGCCGCAAAATATAAACCGCATGTTTCCAACATGATTTTTCCACCCCACTGATATCACAAAATAATACACTACAGTATATTGCATCTGAAATTACACTAGAAACCATGCTATTGTCACGAATATAATGTCTATTGCTTCAAATTATAAAAGCAATAAAGATATGCTACATTCACAGTGTGAGAATGCCGAGCGCACACTAGACGTGCCCACAATCAATCAAGGATTTAAGCAAGGTCGAGAGCTGGGAGAGGGGCGAACTACACAAGGTGACTTTGACTGAGAAGATGCCTTAGGGGCCGTTCTGAAAAAGCCATGGAGAAAACTTCAATATGGCTCTAGTTCCCACCACTGTCCCCTCCTTGATCATCAATTACATCATTTTCTTTCAGCTTTTGCTAAATGTTTTTTTTTATGACAAAGACATCTGAAAAAGTAGAAAGTCATGAGCAGAAAAGATCAAAAAGAAATAGTGCAACTAGCCTCCCTTAAAACTACCCTTTGATTGCACAGTCGTTAGGTGTGACGCGCTACTGTGAAGTTCACTCTTCAGCACATGGTAAATGTCATGACTGATTTAAAGCAGGCAGTCGTTGTGCACTGTCTGTGTATGTGTGAATATGACAGGAAATAAGAAAAGGACAAAAGAGGGGGAAAAAAACTTGTAATGAAACAAGAGAAGTATCACTATTCGCTCCACCACCGCCTACCCCCCCACCCCCTACCCTCTGGTCGTGTGCGGTAGCAGCGTTGTAACATAATTACTGCTGGGACACTCATATTCCCAGTGATCCATTTGCGTCAGTCAGGTTTCCAAGCCGAGCCGATGAATGGATTCTCAGTTTCTCAAGGATAAAGCGATGACCCTCTCTGAACAGTTAGATCTATTTCATGTGGGAAGACCACTGTGCTGGGCGGGTGAACGTTTGCGACTAATTGTGACAGGAATCAGGGATTTTGGAGTCTATCATATAAGTGATGGAACTCCAAGCCAGTCCAGATGTCTTTTATCAACTAAACAACTGAATCCTTGAACCAGATGGGTTAGGGTTAGATGTTCAACATTTATCTATATCGGTCAACTTCTAAGTGATATGATATAAACACGACACAAAATGACACTCGATAGATATTTAGCTTCCATTATGTGACAATTTAACCAGAATCAGTTCAGTGGGAACTTATCAAAAACATCATCAATGTATTTTTCACCCAAATTACCTTTGTAACATCAGTAGATAATACGTTTCAAAGTTGGAGAAATTTCTTACATTTATATAGAAAATTGGTTTTAAAATATTATTTTAAGATTAAAAAGAGACTGCAAACTCACAATCAGTGCTGGAAAGCCCACGTGTCGCAACCCAAACATTTTCTGATGCATAAAATGAAGCCTCACTCTTATTCCCCTTATTCTAGTCACACCACAGGAGTAAAATGAGTTGTGAATGGAGTTTCACGTTGTCTTTAGGTATGTAACTTAAAGCACAGTTTACCACCTGTAATATCAGGGTCTTTGACTGATGTGCGATCGTCTTTGACATCATATCTACACCAGCTCACTCAGCATCTCCATCAAAAGTGAAATCAAAAAGAAAAAACTGTGAGCTTGTCCGAAAAATTATTTCATCACCGAAATTCATTATGACAGTATGTCAATGCGCAGGGAGAATGTCTTGACACAAAAGTCAGCATAGGATTTTTCCCCCACTTGGATGAGTTCCTCAAGAAGTTATTAAACTTTACAAATGGCTTTTTGACTTGTTATTTTGAAAAATGGTGATAGGTTGTGAAATGGTGAACTTCGGCACAAAAACGTTCATATTTCACAGATCTTTGATGCTTTTTTTAATGAATCTTTTGATAAATGAAACATTTCAATTGTATGATTTTTACCAACATTTATTCTTACTTTCCTCTCTTTCTCTCACATACACTAACAGCGCGTTATACACATACGCACACACAGTCGGTGTGATCTCTAGATGAGATGTTTGCATGAAAGCATTCTTCCGGACTGTATGAAGTGATGGCATGTGTTCCTGGCTCTCTTTGCATGACTGTCCATCAGCACAGAAAGAAAGAGAGTCATCACCAGATATAACTAATCCCCCACTGATGTACATAGAAGTGTCTGCCTACCCTCAGAACTACCCCCCGTTTTGCCCACAGCCACCCTGCAAGCTGTGTTAACTGGCATGGCGGTCTTTTGATGTTGCGCAGATCTCAGCTCAGAAATGATAAACAGATTTTCCTCCTCAGGGAACAGTGGCTCATGAGTATTAAAGATGCCGTGCATTAATGCATAACATGAGCACACAACTCGCAGTAACATTCTCTAGACAGCTAAATCATTGAAAATTCACAATACTGTGACTGTGTTTCAAAACCTTGTGAGCTGCCTACCTAGATGACAGCCACATTCAAACCTTCAATTGTTACTTCACACACCAGAAATCCTCTCTAATGTGGATCTGCGAAACTATTTAAAATCAATTAGTTGGGAGAATGCCACAACAAGAACCTGTAGTCCTAAGAAAATCATATAGTTATGCTGGTCCCCATCAGATGCGTTTCTTAGGAGGCGTTTCTTGAATTCAAAAACAGCTGAATGGGGCACAAGAGTGTAGGAGTCTCTATTTAACTTGACAAATCGCAGCACTGTTTTACTTTGTCAATACAATCATACTAAAAATACATTTGAGTGTGTTGAAAGTTAGGCTATGTTAATAACGTTACTCTGTGCGTTAGCTCGGTGGCTGGTATGAGACACTTGTTGCACATTGCAGATCGATATTAGAATTTCATATTAAATAAAGCTGATGACTTGTGTTGTTGAATGGCATGCAATTAATTTAAAAAAAAATTGTATGGTGAAGAAAATGCTGTATTATTGTTACTACAAATAAAGCTCATTCTGATTATGCTACCGTATGTTAGCTACGAAATAGTGTTGTCTCTGAGGCACGGTACAAATATATTGTAGATTCAAACAACATGACTAACTGTTGACCTATATAACAATGATTCGTTTTCTGTCAATAAAGACATCCAAACAGTTACTCATCTGTCTAATAAATCATAATACATTAAAGCGTCTTTGGTGCTTCCATGGTTTTTACGGAAGTATTACTGGAATGCGAGGGCAATGTAGATATGACGTTATTAGGCAACACAATGACACAAGCTGTTACACTGGTATATAACACAATATATAACATTGTTCTAGAGGGTTTTGAATATTTGAATCCAAAAATCTTACATATTGTTCCTGTAAAGGGGATGAATTTAAATACAAAACCAAGACGTTTTTGCAAATTGGCAAACGACTTAGACACGGCATGCTGTCAGCATGCTAATTAAAGCACCAGTACTAAAAATATCAAATCTAAAAATATATGAAAAATTTATTAAAAAAAATCTAGAACTCGTGTAATTGACTAACCATCTACGATGACTAAGGTAATCTCTGCACCCAAATACAACAAAAAAATCCTATCTTTGGCACTCCAGCTGTCACGGCAGACACCAAATGCCTTCATCTGCCTGACCTGCGAGATACTTCAGCTTTTTACAGGAAAACTTTAGAACGGCTTACACTAAATATTTGATACTATGCTCTTTCCCTATGACATTTCAATCCTCTTCAGTCCCACTGTTCTACAATACTCCATTATGTAAAAGGTTTATGCAATCCGGGCAGCATGGATGCCAATGACTCATAAACTGGGAAAGGTTGTGAACTGATGAAGTGTGTGTGTATACAGTATATATATATATATACCGTATACACAGGTGAAACTCAAAAAATTAGAATATCGTGCAAAGGATAATTTATTTCAGTAATTCAACTTAAAAGGTGAAACTAATGTATTACCAGTATTTAGACTCATTACATGCGAAAGTGAGATATTTCAAGCCTTTATTTGTTATAATTGATCTAATGAGTCTATATAATACATTAGTTTCACCTTTTAAGTTGAATTACTGAAATAAATTAACTTTTGCACGATATAAAAAAATTTCACCTGTATATAATACCAGTATATAAAAAGACTGATGAACAATAATCTGACAAACACAGGCAGCGTGGCAAATAAAATAAAAATTTAAAAAAAGAAATTAAAAAAAAAAGAAGAAAGGCAGCACCAAAACAGCTACATGTCATTGTTTGAAATCTAAATCAGAAAGCTGTTTGGGATAAAAATGCTTCCCCTTGTGTGATTTTTCAAAATGACATGATGGCAACCCGACCGATAAGCTGCATCTCTCTCTGGGGCCCTTGAAGAAAGATGCAATTGAAGAGTACCCTACAATTTTGAGAGCCTGTCAAAAAAAAAAAAAAAAAAAAAAAACATATTTGCAAAGTCAAACTATTCTCTTAATTTGATTATGGGCTGAAACACTAGAACCAACTTTGTGTTATTTCGCTGGAGTCTGTTAGGTTTTGCAGTCGGTTCAAACTCTTTGTTTTGCAGTACAAGACCGCCTGATGAGAAACGGTTTGAGAAAATAGAGGAGATGAAAAGAATGTTGCTGTAGTGTACATGCTCCAGAGAGGCTGCCGTGATGATTTTTACTTTCTCCATTCAGCACAAAAAAAAAAAAACAATTTTAAAATATAGATATGCTCTTACATAAACGTCTGCTTGCAGCTGCACTAGTGTTTATGCAACGTACTGTACAATGGAGGCACTTCTTTAGAAAACGCTGCTCTTTAACTAATGGACTCTAAATGCAGTCTCTCTTAACTCTACACAATGAACTAATGTTTGAAATGCACAGATATGCATTGTCTCTGTGTATGTTTGCTTTTTGGTTAGCGGGAATTCTCATCCGTGTAGCATAACAAATAATGATTTCTTGTAGTAAAGGCAAATCTTTCAGTTGCTTTATTCTAATGAGTTCTCAAATATGCAAAGAAACAAAGTGCAAATATTGGGCCAGTGAGATGATACTGTTATTTCTGAGAGTGGCTGATAAACTAATTCATCACTGAATCTGACAGGATTTACATACTGCTACTCCATATGCTACGGTGAGTGAGAGAAGGGGCCAGAGATGTGGCATATCGGTTGATGGGAAATACAGGTTCGAATCTGACCTGCGACGTGTCCCGTTTCCATCGCCAATGTCAATAAAACTAGCCTAAAGACAAAGAGAGGGTTCTAAAAATAAAATACAGAGACAAAGGGGTCTAGTGTGACATTGTGCTAGTGAGAGTGAAGCCCTGCTGTTAGCCTTCCCAGGAAATCTTTTTAGCACAACTGTTCTCTGATAGCCTGTGGCCTGACTGGGTGGTTAGTGACGGCCTAGCTCTCTTCCCATGTGTGCTCTGAAGCAGGCTAGCAGCTAAGCCACTGACAGACAGACGATTGGCGAAGAGGGGGAGGGGGGTGGCCGAGTGAGAGATAAGACCCCGGGTGTCAGAGAAGCTGGCCAAGTATGGCCACAGAGCAGCTGAGATACCAGGCCCCGAGTACTATTTCACCTGGATCAGCAGAGAGAGAGAAAGCTGGCAACAAGCAGAACTTTATGCACTTACGGGTGTAGTACAACCAAAGAGTTTGAGAACACGGTGACATGACATAGTACACTTGGCGAAATCAATCAATGTATAGTGTGACCTCAGTTTCAAGCCTCTCTGATTTAAATACTTCCATAAAATTAACATTTAAACCAGAAAAATGTACATACAGTACGACCAATTCCAACATTAGCCAGAGACCGTATTTCTAGACTGACCCATATCACGACATTCGTAAAACACTTTCCCGAGACAAAGTGGCATGTGCATCTTATTGTCCCGTGAACTTCGCTGCGTTTTAACTGCTCAGACTTTTACTAAGGGAGTGGCGTCATGTTTTCCCTCGCTGTAAAGTGCCAGCACCAGAGGGAGGGTGATGTCATGCCTGTAAAACTGATACCTCCCTGTCCTGGCTTCCACTTCTTTCTCCTTACATGGCAGAGGTCAACTACTCCATATCAGCTCCCAAACGAATGAGCCTTTCAGCCCGAATCCATCTCGCCATGTTTTCTCTGCTTTACTACGTTATCGTGGTATCGGCATGGCAAGCCGATTGATAAATAGACAGACGCTGCTGACCTGTGAACGTTAATCTAATCAATGTGCAAAATCAATGAAAGGGGAAACCTAATAAAACATGCACAAGGTACAAAGATTTACTATGGTTAACTATTCACAATATTCGGTTACGCCTCAGAATGGGGTACAAGACTATGGAGAGAAAATCTCAACCACAACCAAAGCACCTGAAGCTCTTAGATACTGTTCTAAGTCAAGTCATGACACACTGGTTTTAAGTCATTAGGATCTGCAATGAAAAGTGCAGAATTCAACTTAACTGAATGGTCCTTATGGAGAGAAAGCAGGCTGATGTTTATCTGAAGCTTGAGATTGTTTCCATCCGGCAACAGAATAAAAATCAAGATGGAAGAGGACCCTGCTATAGTCGAATTCTTCAGCTGAACACCAGTAAAATAAAAGACCCATTGAAATAGCGTTGTGTTGAATATGGATCTAAAAGCATGGGCAATTTCCCTCTCAGCACAGTTAAGACAAAGAGCTCCATTTACATCCAGGATGGAGCTTTTTACATGGACATCCTGCTATCAGTGTGCTACAGACAGTGGAAAGATGGAAAATATTCCAGGTGGCCTTGACAAATCACTGGAGTCATATATTACTGGAATTACGTCTTTGCAAATTCAGGGGATTAGGGTAATTTAAAACTCCCTCACAGATAGATGAGGCCGTGTGCCAAAAGCATATCGGCAGGGTTCACAGCCAGATCGGACATGTGTTTAGGGTTAAGGAGGAATCACGCCGTACAAAAGACAGCAATTTAGCATTTTATAATCTGAACAGATCTGCCTGTCATTACAATGATATAAATGCCTAATCACCGGGATGGGTTCCCCGATGTTTTTCTTTCTTCTCACAGTAGTAGCTCGTGGTCAGAATATGTCAGTGCAAGTAAAAGAGTAAACTAAAGTAAAAAAACAAAGAAGGAAAAGTCAATAACCAATGAAACGCAGTTCGGATGTTATGGGAAGAGGGAGGCGGGAACCGGCGAACATTTAAATAATTTAATAACAAAATAAAACAAATACAAAACGAAAGACAGCAGCCCCTCATGGACGACTGCTGTCACATAATAAAACATAAAAAACACAGCATAAGTCCAGGCCTGTCCTCTCTCTATCTCCACTGTCATCGCTTCTCCTTTTATGCTTCCGCTCCTCCGTGAGAGATACGCGACCGGTGCGTCGTGCAGGTGTCGATCATTAGTAATCACGGCACCGGCCTCACGCCGCTCTCTCACGGCCCTCGGGCCTCGTCCTGCTCGCCACAACCAATGATAATTTATATTACAGTATGGCACGTCAGCCACAACTCTCCAACAACAGGGAACAACACGGACGAGGGCCTCTTTTCTTCCTGTTTGTGGAGCACAGCTGCATTATTTCCAACTGTGCCACAGGTTCTGACTTGACTTGAACCGCAACAGTGCACATTCATGATTAACAGATACAGTGTGACAAATTAAAACAACATTCTTTTGGGATGATCTTTTTCCATCAGTAATTAATCATAGTTTTATTTCCTTCACAAGTGAACGAATTACTCTTACCAGAATTATCTTTTTATCATTCTGTAAAGTTCAAGAGAGTTTAAAGAGAACTGCGTAAGAGTCTTGTTAAAAAAAGACACACCCAGGACAAGTAGATGGTTTTGCTATTATGATGTACATGCCAAACATGCTTTCAGTACACAGTGACATAAGGCTGGGCAAAAGTTTCACAATTTATTCACAATGCTTTTCCTGGCACCATAAAATTAAGCAACATTGTGATGATTTTAATGAACCTTTTATTTAGCCTCTGATGTCAAATGCATTCGAGTTATATTAACGTGCAAAGAAATAGTCTCTGTGACTTGTTTTTAGTTTTACCAAAAAAAGTATGTTGATAATTATAGTTGTTTATGGTTATGTATTGTTATATTGTTGCAAAAAATATTTTGGTTTTCACAATTATAAAACATTTTGGTAAATATGCCTTGTTTATATTGATCTAAATTGTATTTGTAACTAAATGTACTAAATTTGACTTTGCATTAGACATTTCAAATCTAATTTGCGACAGATAGACAAATAATATATCATTAATATACTATAATATATTTTACTACATTATAATACAGTGATTTGTGTTTGTGTTTTTCCATCACTGATTATGAAGGAAGTATACAAATGGTGGTGTTGCATCTTGCACTTAAGACGCGCTTGTCTTTGAGCTGAAAGCATTACAGACACTCATTGCATCCAGCACTCATGAATGACAGATGATGTGTCATTATTCGAAAACAGTTCCTTAAAACTACAAACGCAGTGATGATAGAAAGCAATAATGTGGCATGAAAACAACATCACATTCAAAAACCATCTACTATGATATAAGAGAAAAACAACAAGCCAGAAGGGATGTTGGCTCAAAACGATACAAGCGCGGCATTATGGTTCCACTGAGACATGTTTCTCTCTTATGGTGCGTCCACAATAACATCCAAGGCTGATATCCTAAGCACGGGGAGCAACACACGGCTGCAGTCTGAAGCATATATCAGAGCCCACAGAGCAGAGGTAATGAGAGAACACAGGTGCAGGCTGCGTCACTCCTCTGAGCCATCAGCAGTGCCTGTCTCAACCACACGTTCACACGAGCCCACCTCAGAAGCCACACTTGCTTACGCGCACCCTCGGTGACATCACGTGACGCATGGAGGGCTGAGAGAGAGGACTTTCACAAGCTTTTAGACGCTTTTCTTTCCCATATGCTCAGTCTCACTTTCAGAAAGTAATTTTGCTAGAGGACATTTTACCTTAACAAAATTAGTATTAATCATGCAAAAGTGCGCAAGGTATTTCCAATGAATAATTATAATTGTGAAACTGAAAATTATCTATGCAGAGACAACTGAGACAAGTGTGGAACTTAAACTTTCTGGCCCATGCAGCAAAGAAAAAAAAAGTTTTGAATTAGAAAATTAGAAATTGCACTAAACATAATTGAAAAATGAAAAACACGTCGTTCCTGATATATACACAGAAACACACAAACATATATTTACATACTTTTGGGGCAACTTGTTTTATAAAGAATATTGTAATCATAATAGAGTGTAAACAAAACATAATCAATTTCTACACACCATTAAAAAGTTTGAGGCTGGTACGATTTTTTTCTTTTTTATGAATGTCTTTTATGCTCACCAAGGCTACAAAAATAAAAAATAATTATATAATAATAACCTATTGTTTTACTTTTAATAAAATATTTTGAATTGTTATGTCAAACCAAGGAAAAGAGTATGTCATGGCCAAAGCCTCAAACATTTGGTTTCTCTGAAAATCCCAGGATGTGATTTTTATACACCACACATTTGAAATATGGGTTCTCTGCGATATTCATAATAAAAATGTCCCCAACAGAGGACAAAAATGATTTGCTGGGTCCCAGGAGGATAAAGAGGCACTCTGATGACAAGTGCAACAACAGATAAAAGACATAATCCTGATCACAGTGGCACTTCAAGATAAACCGGCACTCATAGGAGTTCATAATGAAGCTTGTGTCAAGGCTAATCGCTGACCCACAAAATGAGATAATCTACGGTAAGTTACCCTCCATGGACTACACGGATTAGTGTTCAGCACTTGAAGGGTTTTGTTTTGTTTTGGTTTGGTGTTGAGTAACATGGGACTTCTGCCTATGCTGCCCTTTTAACCCTGAGAGGGCGGCGTGGTGGCAGGGTGAGGAGGCAGAGAGGAAGAGGATCAGTAGAGAAAGAGGATTAGCAGCTTTGGGCTGCTCTGGCTTCAGTCTCACACCCGTGATGCCGAGGACCCAGCCACGGCCTATAGCGAAGGGGACACCTGAAACCAGGTGCTCGCGCATGACCGCGTCTTCGGGAAGGGCGAAGGAGACAGGAAAGAGGTTGCCGATCCTTAAGCCGCTCTGCACTGTTCAGCAGCAGCACATGTGCTGAGTGGACCGTATGGCGTGGCTTAACACCAGAGGTCACAGCCAAGGGCAGGGCAGTCGAAAGGTCAACGTGAGCTGTTTCTTTAGACAACGCAGGCGTAGCCTTCCGGTCGAGCAGCACTAAATAAGTAGATCATTCACAATAGATGGCATTTGCTTTCAAAAATGCTGTTACATCGAACATGTGTGGTCAGACAACACTGGGTTTCATGGGTAATTCTTTATGCAGGGAAGGTCCAACGTGTAAATTACAATTTCAACCTGTTCCCTGGAAACTTTGACCACTTTTTCAAATGCTTACGGTATTAAAAATGGTATTGATATTGTTTAAATAGATATTTGATACAGCATGGCTATGGCACTCTGAGACAGAGTCTCCATTAAACTTCAGATGGACAGGCATTAATGTTTAATACCCTTTAATGAATGTTAGAAGTTAAATGGAGATTATTGACTAATTGAATAAAGTTCTTGTACATTTACAACAGATTTAAAACTACAAAGATGGAAGTATAACATTTGTGTTCGCAAACATTTTGGTTGGGTAACACCGACTACGTATCACACCATTCTTGCCTAAATTCTTGATGACCCAGACAGACCCGAAGGCTTTTCTAGGGAGTGACAAATAGAGAAACAGGAATACATTCAGCTGACGTGTGTCTAGCCAGATAATTCTCAGTTGTAAGTCCCTCTCACATGCTCTTATTTAATTATAATTTTGTGCATGCTTTTTTGCCCCAGCCATTCTGCAACACTGGCTACACACTTTAAATACGATTTAACCAATATTAACTCTGAAATCTTATCCACATGTCAGAAAGTGAGCTGTATTTTCATGTGGTGAGGAGGCCTGTGCCAACTTGGATGCTAATCCTCAAGTCAATGGTTTGGAAATCATCATCACTGCATATTAAGAAGCTGCCTAATAAAGCTAAAACTGAGGAGCCTAAGAACCTGATAGATGGTTTTATTTGGCAAGTGAAATGGAAACCTATTTACAGCTCGCAACAGACGCAGTTGTGTGTGCATGCAAGTTAAATGAGGAGCTAATATTTTGATACACGTCTTAAATGATGGTTTTTCTGTTTGCCTAACATGTTCCCCATATCCTCTGGTAACTTATTTAGAATCAAAAGTGTGGCAATGTGGAGTGGTGGTGGGGACAGGAGGCAGCCAGAGGTTTCTGGTTTTGGAGCTGCTACTTATGGGGTGACCCCGCTGGGACATCGTACATTCCACTGGGTTAGAGAGCCGATCCAAAAACCACAGATAATAGAGAGGGAAGTCAGCGCAGACTAAAATCAACTGAATATATGCATGCGGATGCATATTCATAACTCTGCCCTTTATGGTGATAAAAGCAACCCATTTATACGCCTTTTATTGAACAAAAAAAAAATCCTCCGAGATGTTCCCAGAGGAGGGAAAAAGGTCTGCATTGCCCACACAAGCAAACTATGGCTCAAACATTATCTGCTGGGCTCAAGATTCTGCATCCTGCCTCCAGGTCTCACGGGAGAATGCTGGAATCTCCAGCTCAATGATAGGGTTCCAATAAACAATGAATCACGCTGCTCTGAGCAAGCGTGAAAGAGAGCCGTTGCACAAAAAGAAAACCGAGCGTGATTTAATGGACATGGTGCAGAAGTATGGCACATTCCATAGGCCTGATCTGAAAAATATTTAGAACAGGACTGCTAAAGAGTCTTCACACTCTGGGAAAAAGAATGGGCCTGCGACAGGAGCGTTCGAACAAGTAATGAGCAAGACGCGTAAAATGCAATGACGTCCCCTGAAAACGTCCAGTAAGTATTGCGCAAATGTGTTATTAAATATGTCATTGAGTGGTTTTGTTGTTACTTGATTTGGTTTATATTGCGAATGGATGACAGCAAAGATTAAACCTTTCACTTAAGATCCTTAAGCTCAATTAACAATATAGTTTAAAAAGCAGTATTTTTATTTTTACAAAACATACATATTTTACAGAATTCCACAATCTTGGTCTCTACGTAATAAACTGCATCACATGATCAGCAGCAAATAATAAATGAATAAATCTCTTCTTCTTCTTTTAAATGTACAGACTAACAAAATTACATACCAGTGCCCTTGTTCTGAAAAGTTCCAGCCTCTGCTTGTTAAATAACATTTGTGGCTAACTTTGAGACTGAACAATGCATCCTTTGCCAGCTGCAGCTGACTCAAATAAGACACTTAAGAACAGGGTGTTTCACTTTAAATTCAGCTAACGTGAAATTAACCTTCAAATTAAACACTACAACTTCTGCAATGCCAATGTAACTCCTATTTGAAACAAGACCAACAACTTGTTTTCAACAGAGTTTCACCATATAAATCCTATTGTGCATATAGAGTATATTGCAGGCACTCAACATTAGATGTCAACTGACCATATGGCACTGTATCACGTTTACTTCATTAGATGTAATACATAAAAAGTGAGGCTGTGTGTAATTAAAACAGATGCCGCATTGTTTGACAGGAAGAGAAGAAGAGCTGGGCTTACCCTAACAAACGAAGCAGCACAATCCTCAGTCCTGGACCCAAAATATCCAGCTCAAGCCTTATTTACGTTCTTTCTCCCTTTGCTTTCAATGCTTCTCTCTACTTGGAGCTTCCTGGTGCTTTCTCCTCCTCGGGTAAACTGCCCTGTTCGAGGGGGAAGGGAAGAGAGGAAAAGTGTTTCGCTCAGTGATTCAGAAGCATGGTGTAAACGCCAGCCTTCTCTTTCTGACAACCAGCGTTAATTGCAGATCAGACTCGCCCACACACTCCAGACTCTCTCTATTCACTCTCTCCTGGAAGGAGCTGAGAGCAGGCTGTGAGATTGGAGTGCTATGAACAGCACAGTGGGAGATGCTCTAACCCCCACCCTGGGCAACACCAATCACCACCTCTGGAGCTCGACTTCACCACGGCTGACTTTATTTCACAAGAACAGGACAGGCATGGACTGACGCCCCTGGGACGATGCACACTGACAGAAGAGGTACGAGGGCATACGCTATAAATCTGATGCATTAATCCAGATGAAGTGTAAACTACAGTCTACAGCAAGCCTATGGGAGAAATATTAAGAAGTGGCCCTGAGAAAACTTCTACAGCCCAAGTGCGCTCTGATCTCAAGCTGTAAAACACAAGAAGTCACATGTCAGAATGTGTTTAACCGTGGACCAGTGCTGTTGAGTCTAACCTGGAAATCATATTAGATACTGATTGTATGGACTTTATTCAACTACATTAGCATGTGACTGGGGTCGAAAAGAGGAGTGATTTAAATACAATTAATGCATAAAAGAAAACAACCCAATAAAATATCAGAAATAGAAGCTTCATATAAAAAATACCCCTGGTGTATCAGTATCTGATAAAACAAAAAAACATCATAAACAAAAGACGCTTTATTAACAGAGCACAGCAGGACACCAATTTCAAGTGTGATGTTGTGCTTTATCGGATTTGTAGAGGGGCATGTCGGGTGAACAGCATTCAGAATATTAAAAGAATTCCTTCGCTGACTAATTCATTGTCAAGTGTGTAAACAGAAAGCTATTGAATTTCAGTGTGATGTTTTCAGAGCTGAATTTACACCCATGTTTAGTTTGGGCTTATTAAACTATAATGAAGTCGCACAGAAGGCCAGATGGAAAAAGTGCGATGGTATATTATACACTTGACTGGGATATTAAATCTTTACAATGCACCTCAGATGAAAACGAGGGCAGCAAAACAACTTTATTCAAACCATGTTGTAACATGGTTTGCAACAAAACTTTTTCGATGCGTGTTATCCGTACTGTTAATGGCCTAATCAAACAATAATATACAACCAATTCTAACACCAAGGCTAAATAAATCTCTGTCCATCACAAATACATACTTCATATAGCCTATGCTTATGGTATTATGTCAAGCTTCTGTATGACTTTATATTAGGTGTTTTAAGTAATATGTACTTACATATACTGTATATATACACACAATACTTATTGTGTTCATTTTGTATTGCAAAATACAAATATACAATATAATACAATATAAAATCACATCAAATGATTAATTGAAATGTTAGTACATAGTAGTTAAAGTGAGTCCAAAGGTTGATTTTTTATTTTATTAAATAACACTACTTCTTATTTACTTATGTTATACCTGGACACGTAAAATAAATGTGCTCCAGCCCAAATCCAAAATATGCACTCATGCACAAGAAAGACACATGTTTTTTTAGTTGTTGGGTTTTTTTTTTTTGGTTTTTTTTTTGGCTTAATTCAATTTGGGACAAACACTATTTCCTATAAGACTATACCATCTCTCTGAGCAGCTTGAAATACTATCAATGAATCTATATTGTATTGGGCATTGACCACTGAGGCTTTAAGCCTCTTAAAAGCCAAACAATCAGATTGACAGACAAACATTCTTCTTGAGGTCATTTTCATGATGATGTACCGTAACCTGATTGCCTGCCTCGTGTGGCTCGTAATTACAATGCTTGTCAGACACAAGCACTGAGGAACACAGCCTCATTTAGCCTTTGGCATTCGGACTACAGGTCAAGACAACGTGGCTTACTTCAGTATTAGTTTGGTCAATTTTATATCTTTATCAATGTGAAATATTCATAAATGATACACCTAAAACATTTGTGAAGGTCAAAATGACATGTCATTTTGTAATGTTGCGTTTAAGGCAAGTCTAAGACACTTAACTGATAACTAAATGGCAGGCTACAGGGCATGTGTAATCTTACAAGCACAAGTACTACACTCTCTGCCTGTGGATGATTTGGCTGTTCCCTCACTGTGCATGTCAAAGTCAGCAGCTCTTCCAGAAAAGACACAAAACAGGCCATTTTTTATGACTAATAAAAGTGAATGACCCAATTGTCGATTAGTCGCAATACAAGCTCAAAATAAAAGAAATAAAATTGAAATAATATTTAATTGAATATCTTTCCATCAGTATGGCCTGCAGATGAGTCACAATCATGTACCACACAATAGCTAGACCTCTCACTAGTTTGTAACAAGACATTGTGACCTCATGAATAACGTTAAATCACAAGTTCAATTAATATGCTATTATAAAATAATTGATGGCATCAATTTACACTTGTCTCAGTTTATTCACTAACATACAGTATGTACAGAGAGACTCCAATAAACCCTGCGACGCTTCACCAATATGACACTTCGTGCTGTTCCTATAGTTTCAACTATCCAAAGCTCTGCAAGAGACCAGCACCATCTAGATTTCAGACAGAAAAGTATTTCCAACGACTTCCAAAGTTATGCATAATAAAAGATCAATAACTTTCTATGATATTCATTAAGTTGTCGGGCGTGCTTTAGATGGCGGAGGTAATGTCATAGCCTACATTTTAACCCTGTTGACTGTGCGTGTTAGAATGTCTTAAAATCTGAAACAATTTAATTATCACAAATTATATAGTCTAAATTACGACAAATTGGTATATTTAGTTGTCTGTGCTAGTTTGGGTGCTTTAAACAACTTTTCCTTTCAAAAAGCCAGCTAGAAGGGAATAAATTGGCTATTTGACGTGCAACTTTAACCAGTTGCAGATTCAAAAAAACAAAGTGAAGAAACAAAGTTCTGAAGTTGAACTTGCCCTGTTTTGAGGTTCTGAATCTCTGCAGGTGACCCTCTTCAACCAGTGATATTCAGAAGCGAAAGCTTAACGGTTTGCTAACTACAATATCCACACAAACTCTGCTCTTAGAGTAAAAAAGAAAACCTTACTATCCACTGGTTTTCCTGACTAATATCTTTCATTTTTAATCGCCCCTCCAGAAATATTTAACACCGCCCGGAAAATGATGCGAGACTAGAGCACAACTATGCCAAGTGTCAAAGTGGACTGAACCCAAAACCACGCACGAGCTCTTCGCAGAGAATTACGAGCACGAAAAATATTGTTGTCCTTCAATCAGGTGCTCGCAACTCGGCATCAAATTCTTCCAGGCGTGTTGCCGACCCCTAGACACACACATGACAAACATGTTTAGCTTCCCAGACGAATTGTAACGCGTTTAATTTGTGCTCATCCATTCTCACTCCACGACTCCCTCCTCTTTCTCTCTCGCTCTCTGACTGCTGTCTAACATTGTTGCTATTTTTGCGACTCACCTTTTTTTCTTCGCGGTCCCCCTCGCTGTATATAGATACTGTGTATCAGTGACTCCCGTGGATACACTGTGACATAAATGTATTTTCAGTCACATTGACACACTGCTTCTATTTTCGGGAGCTGGGCTGACAAACTCAGAAGAAGCAGCAGTCGCTCTTGTCACAACACAAGCTCCTCCCCCAATATGACGAACACTAGACGGAGGCAACCTCCTACGGCAAGCCGTTTTAACATACATTCCTTTTAAAACTAAATAGGTTCAATCGCCGTATTACTGTAACTTGTGTTTTATTACAAGTAATAGATGAAATAGTGAGGTTCCTATCCTGTATAGGCCCAATAGTGCTCATTAATTCTTTCTACTTAATTATTAACAATCTTATGTTAGGACCGATTCCAGCTCTTGTAGGCCTACTCAGTTAGATACTAGGCTACCTATTTTTGAGACACTATAGCCTATACATCCCAAGTGTTACTAGTCCATTTCTTCCCTCAAGATTTACAATAGTATTTTACTTAGGCTATGTTTTATGTAATTACTAGTTAAACAGACTAGGCTACTGTATAGCTTGATTAAAAGTCTTAAATGTATTATAAATCACTATTATCAGAAATGCTCGACTATTAGTGTCTAATCCATAATACTAATGTTTATTTTACTGGTAGGCTACTAAGAAAAACTGGAATATTAGTAAAATATAAGTAGGCCTAGTAGTTCCAGAAGTTACAAGTAAAACTGGAAAAGGTACCACCAATAAATTGAATACACAGGCTAGGCTACTAAGACTACGCTATAGTATAGAAAGAAGGTTACTTCTATATACTGTGTAGCCCCACCCCTTTTCAGTGCTGAGCTAGTTGTATTCTGTCTTCTGGTTTGTATTTACACCACATGAAGGTAAAATCTTACATATGGTGGTAAAATTAAAATAAACCGCTCATTTTAAAATCTTCCTGGTTCAATTGATGACGTCCACTTCAAATATTACAATGCTCATGGTAACTTTCGTTAACTCTACAACATGTAAATCCACTTCTCCAGCTAATTACTCTTCAGCAGCCATGCCATAGAAATATACAGAGCTACTGCAAAAGCAGAAGTTCAAACACGATATTCTAAAGATGGCTGCGAGCTTGTTTTTCTGGCAAGGTCTATTATGAATGGGAGAAACTGCAATGTGCAATAGCCTATGGCGAAATACATCCCGTCTTCTAAGTAAAAGAGCCACTAGTAAAACTAGTCAATATTATTTAGGAAATAGGCTATACAAGTAACCTAGATTCTTGTTATTCTAAAGTAATAATATTTGCTATAGGGGCTTGCCATAAAACGCCGCCTCCTCATTCTCCACCTCCTACTCTACTCGTGTATCATCTCTAGTTTAAAAACAAATGTGAAAAACTCAATAACTCCGTCTTAAGCTAAATGAAAACATCACGAAAGAAGTCATACATTGTGTTTTTGTCAAAAGGAAACGTCATAAACAAGTGAGCGCGCCAGTTAAGGAGAGGAGGAAAGGAGACTGCTCCCGCCACACCATGACATCACCGTGTTTAACAGTTTGAGAAAGCGAGGAAACAACCCGAATAGTATGTTCATGTCATCTAATCGAGGAAGTGATAGTTAAAGCACTGTCGCCCAAAAAAAAAAAAAAAGTTAAAAAGTTAAAAAAGACGTCACTATTGGGCCACAGCAACGATTACTGAATGCTTTCGAAGAGTCCATTATGTGCAGAGCAATGTCATATTTATTATGGTCGTTACTGGCACTACCTTAGATACGATTGACGTAAGTTCTATAAAACAACAGTAACAATAGGGTCAGTACATTTGAAGTGACATGTTTCTCATCCAATCCGATCCCTCAGCGGCTTGTCATCACTGACCAATCAGACAAAAGAGGCTGGCTGCGTTTTACGTTGCATGTGTCAGAGTCACGTGTAGTTGTAAGATCTGTGGAAGAGGTGTGGTGCTGAACATGAGTTGTTTTTACTGAGACTTAAAGGCAATTTGTTTTACCACAGTTTTACACGTAAAATGGGACATGCAGGATATCAAATTAATTTCAACATGTTAAAACAATGCACCAACAAAAAATAGATACAAATTTACTAGAATTAGTTTGGGCCCTTTATAAATAATAACATTTATAAAACTCAGTTTGTTTTCCTTTGGAATCAGTGTTGTTATTAATCTCTTATTACAGTGAGACTTTTATAACTTTCTAATCCACAGCCATTTGACTTTGAGCTTCAAATTGAACCTGACAAAAATAATGGATGTTAATAATAAGCAATGATTATGGATTCATATAACAATCAAAACTGACAGCTAAGTCATTATATATTTTATTATAAAAATGTCTATTTACTTATTTTTTGCAGCTACTTTGTGTAAACAGATGTTTGCAGCATGAATATATATTTTTTAAGATAAAAAATTATTTCCCTCGCTGAACAGATCAACCTTATGCTTGTTTTGTTTTTTTACATTGGTTATCATGTCACGATTACATAAGTTAACATAAAGTGTGTCAATATTAATTCATATCAAATTAATTCAATTAAATTATATTTTAAAAACTACAAATTGAGCAATTTGATGTCGTCATCAATTACATCCACAATGACAAAAAATCACAAGTCAAACAAACAGATGTCAATGTAAAAGTACTTAATTATATCAATTTCTTAAGACATAAACTTAGCAAGGACAGTAAGCTACAATAGAAGATATAGCAACAGAATCCACAGCAAACTCACACGGTAAATAATCCCTTGAAAATGGCAATGGATATTGATGAAATCCCTGATTATGTGGCCTCTGTGACTTCACATTTTTTCACATTCTATTTGAAGCCCTTTAAAGCTGGAGCTGTGCATAAAAATAGTCCCATCAGGGCTAGGCACATACTCCGGATCCCCTGTGCAAACACACATTGGCACCAGAACCCAAACCACAACGAACACCAGCCACCTGTGATCAAGAGATCAGCTAGAAAGAAACACATTTTGTTCTTACATCTAATTTAGTGTTTAATCAGCTGTAACTGAACATTTTGTATATTAACTGTTAAGTAGTGAAAAGAATATTGTGAAATGCAAAATAAATTTTTATGTTTAAAGCTATTTAAAAAAATCAGTGTGGTGCAGGCAAAGCTAGACACTGACAAAATTGAACCAAAAATCTGAAAACCTGTTTCCTCTGTTTACAATTTCAACTCTCTAAAACAGACTGAAAATGTTATTCAAATAAAATGAAAGTGGTGCAATCCTGCAAAAAAAAAAAAAAAAAAAAAAAATCACAACCTGCAATGATAAAGTTTGTTGAGCTTTTTTTGATGAAGTTGAATGTAATAATTATTATGAATAAAATTCATAAGACTGAGTAAAAATAACAGAAAATATTGCAACAAGTTTAAATATATATTTTATATATAAGTTTATATATAATACAAGTTTATATATAACTTATATTATATAGGCTATATATATATATAGCAGCATGATTTCTCTGCTTGCATTATCTATTACTTACCGATCAGATCACAAGCAGTCAGCTCATGTGTTAATATTTTGTATACAATACATCTGCCCCATTGCCCCTCCCCTTCTGTGCATCTCACCTGTTTCTTGAGATGATCGATTACCTTCACAGAACCTGCTGCCAAGGCCTTCCCTCAGGTATCTTTCTCAGGTGTGCCACTCTTACTTTCTTAATTTCCCTTTTATTATTTAATTTTCTCTGTCTCTCTTTTCCTCTTTCTCTCTTGTGCGTTCTATATCTCTTGCTTTCCTCAAAGCCAGACCAGCTGGCTTTGGACGGCTTTCTTCTTGCCCCTGTGAGGCCTGACTTCACACTCTTGTCCCTGGGTCTTTCTGCCGGAAGGGAGCTGGGCGACAGAAGTTTGAAGGGTAGGATCCCAGATGGACGCTGACATGCTGGGCATGCGTGTATGTGACAGGGCTTGGCTCAGGGGAGTGGTGGACCAGCCGCAGCTGTCACTCACCAATACTGAGGGTGTTAGATGTGTTTTGTGTTCTTATTATTCTTAATAAAAGCGATGGGAGAACAACAATGCCTGACTGTTCACAAGAGATGGAAGATGGTTCGCGTTCTCATAATAAAGCCTTGCCAGTGCCACCACCAATATTTCCGAGTATCATTTTAATTGCCAATAGAAGTCTAAATACCAAATAGCAAAATTTCGAAATAAGCCAGCTGAAGCTCTTCATGTGCCTGCCAGGCTGCCAGCTGAAGTTAAAGTTTTGTATTGATAGGTCATAAAGACCCAAAGAATTGCACTAGGGTTTATAAAACACTCAAATAGAAGACAGCTGACATTTTCAGCATTGTACCAGACCACAAATAGCTCCAGACTGCTTAGATACCATGCCACCAATTAAATAAAGGATATTATAATATCGCTCATATAACAGACTGTTAGAGCACAATGGTTAGAGTTAGAGTTCTGAACTTTCTTAGTCTTTATGAACAACACTCATTGGACTCAAACACACTGAGGGTTTGTTTTGACGCCAGATTTTTGATGAACACATCATTACAGTCACAGAACTACAAGCCAAACCGCTTCAAATATCTCCCTCATTGTCCACAGTTCCCAGCTTGTGCACAGAAATGGTTCCTCAAAGGTAGGACTCAAAAGTCCAAAAATTGTTGAAAGCAGTACGTTATTCATGTATTAGAGTAAACTATGATCTCGGTGGGTCAGGTAACTAATGAACTGAACCTTTTTTGTGTGTTTTTTAGCATTTTTTAAGCATCCACGGACTTATCTTTACGCGAAAATATCTTTACCACAGCAGACAGAGCCTAAAGGTAGGACGACAAAATAGAGAGAGGAACTGGAATAGCGCAAAAGTACGGTACAGATTGAGTCTGTGCATTGGATAACTTTGCAGAGGCTCTAAAAATACCCTGTGTCTCACAGTCTGGCTCTGTTCTCTCATTACCGCACGTAATTAACACTGAGCATGCCCTGCCAGTACAGAGCAGCGCACACAACTGTCACATGCTCCTATGAAACATATCTCATCAAAACCTCAGAAGTTTTACTTTTTCTTCTAATGTAACCAATACCTGAGCTTGTAATTATGCAGCTGACATTCTCACAACTTTTTATTTTCCATGTTTTCCCCATCACCTGATCAAATCAGCAGGTTATTGTACCCTTCACATTGTCTCGGTTTCAAGACTTACAGACAGCTGCTTCCAGAGACAATAAAAGCTCTTTCATTTGCCCACCATTTATATTGAAGTTACTGTACAGCACCATTTATAAGACAGAGCCATTTCGCACGAGCCGTAGCGAGTTCATTAAAAATTGAGCAAGGTCAGAAATGAAACCGTTCCTCCCATTTTTCATTCAGTCCTTAATATCAAGAATCATTTAATTAATCTTGGAAAATGGCCTCAAATTAATTCACTTTGACACGTAGCTGTCGGGTAACGTGACTAGAGATCTACTTGATAAACAAGATTGAAACTAAATCACATCAACAGAACGTATCTCTTGTTAAACTACAGTAAGGCTCCAGAGATTTTTATTCCCACAATGATATATAAAGCTCTGAAGCAAATAGCAGAAATTAGCTTAATAATGCAAAACTGTTCACTTAGTTAAATGTAATAAAAAAATAATAAAAGAGAAATAATAATGATATTTCTGCATAAACATGCTTTCAGGTGTTCAAACTGCTTATTTTTAGATCCAATCTAAACTCCAATATACAATACATAATAAATAATTCATGTTTGCCTTGATGCAGCCTTCATGATAATGTTTTGGTCGGATGGCCTCTGCTTGTTTTCAATCTAATCCAGTCTGTTATCAACCAAAATATTGAACAACTTGATTTAAAAAGAAAAACAAAAAGGGTAATAGGAACAATCGATATTCTTGTGCACTTTACAGGTCCTTAAGTTTAGATGGTAAGGTAGACACCATAAAAAGCATTTGATCAATAAGGCCAAACACAGAACTAAAACACAGAAGCTTTTATCACTTCACAAAGACCTTGTACTAAAATCATTAACACACGACCAGAAGAGATGTTCATTGAACACCTGACACAATACTGTACATCCCTTACCGCTCAAACTCACTGCAAAAGTGTTATGGCACTAAGAATAGACACTGCCGTACGGGCGAGTTTAACCAAATTATTTACAAGGTGAAATTACAATTATATACAACACCCTGCTGAGGTAACCAATAGAAGTCTCTGTGTTAAATGTAAAGAATTTACAAGAACCATAATGTTAAACATAAATTAACTGCTTTCTATTTCTATTTTAAATTGTTATTTATTACTGTTATAGCAAAGCTAAATTTTCGGCATCATTACTCCAGCCTTCAGTTTCACATGAGCCTAATGATAATGCATTACTTTATTTGTTACTTGAAAAATCAAATCTGATTGCAATGCGTTACCCCAAACACTGTATGTGTGTGTGTGTGTGTGTGTGTGTGTGTGTGTGTGTGTGTGTGTGTGTGTGTGTGTGTGTGTGTGTGTGTGTGTGTGTGTGTGTGTGTGCGTGTGTGTGTGTGTGTGTGTGTATACTGTAACGGTCAAAAGTTTGGAAACATAACAATTTTAATGTTTTTGAAAGAGTATCTTATGCTCATCAAGCATTTATGTGATCAAAAATACAGAAAAAAACTGTAATATTGTGAAATATTATTACAATTTTAAATAATCGTTTTCTGTTTTAATATACTTAAAAATATAATTTATTTCTGTGATGCAAAGCTGAATTTTCAGCATGATCCTTCAGGAATCATTCTAATATGTTGATTTCTAATATGATTCTTGATGAGCATAAGCGACTTCTATCAAAAACATTAAAAATAGTAATGTTTCCAAACTTTTGACCGGTACTGTATGTATATGTATATATAATATAGTATATATAACACATAGCACACAAAAATACAGTTACAATGTTTCTCCCAAACTAAACTCTGAGTGCAAACAAAAGCAAAGTTTCTGACTCACGTCTGAAAGTTATGTAAAATGTGTGTGTGTGGGGTTGGGGTCAGATCCCCAGGGGAAACTCCCATGTGATTTTCACTTGCTCTTATAACCTGACTGTAATCACTGTGGCTTTGTCTGCAGATGGAAAGATCTGTGGAATCGCTTGTCTACTCTCCAAATGTTAAACCCAGAAGTAATACATCAAATAATCATGCAGAAAAAGTAGAGGTATTGTAACACTTTCCCAAAGACAATACGTCAGCATTTTGGCGTTGCAAAAAAACATACACTGTATCATATTTGGGATGATGATCATGCTCATTCTTCTGAATCATGACACTAACCAGTGTCTTTAATTTAAAAAACAAACAAATCTAAAACCAATGCTTTCCTGTCCATTTTTTCGAATCCTTCCTGCTGAACGTGCAGAATATGAATTATGATAAGCTCATAAAGCAAGTTTACATTTGTTTCTTTCCTTGTTGAGGGATTAGAGAGGTAAGCTTTTGTTTCATTAACCTCCTACATTCAAAACAGCCAGTTGCAATCAGGCAATTTGACTCATACCACAGACCATTCATCTCATTGCCAACCTAATCCATGAAAAGGACTTATGTATTCATGTCTTACAAATGTGCTTGAGTAAAATCCTTTGGCAAGAGCGAGGCGGCAGAAGAAAGCGCTCTCTGTGCTGTAATAAGCCCTTGAAATCAACCAGCCTCGTAAATGCTTTGTCTCTCACACTCAACGAACAGAAGCAAGCATCACTGCACCAAGTGTGAAGTTTTTAACTAGCAATTGCCCTCCCTCCCCAGTCCCGTCCGTATTATTTTTTCTTCTCCCAGACAGACAGAAGGTGATAGGGACATGTTGTGCATCTCACACAGGTAATAAATTTGTGTGTCAGGCCTGCGTGTCACAGATTAAGCGTGTTTTGTTTGGGAATGATTTATGAGCGTGATGCCGGTGATGCACTTGGCAGTGAGGAGCTGAGCTTCTGATGATGGTGTTGCAGGAGCAGGTGGGGTGGGGTGGAGAAAGGGGAGGGGAGCCAATGTCGGATTTGTATTACAGGAAGACTGATCTGTAGGTTCTCGGAGGATGCCTGCTGTAGCGCATACCTGTGCCATTAATCACGCCAAAGCCTCCGGGCCCCGTGTGCATGTGAGCCGCCTCGGCCCGTGGTGCACCTCCTCCACCTTTTCTCCACAGGCTCATTCTACGTGTTGCCTGGAAACTGCATCAAAGTCTTCCGTCTGGTCTCGCCCTCTTTAGGTGTTTGGGAGCCCAGTGCTGCTCCCTCAGGACAGGGAGGCGCACTTCGGTTAGTATATTCTCTTCGCACACCAGGTTTGACAGAATAAGACGTGAGGTTAGGACGCTCTTCCCTCTGGGCTTTCCCCGACTCTTCATTCTGAAGACCTGCCAGTATTTGTCACCCTGCGCAAATGAACGGGAGAGTAAATCAGGCCTGAAAAGTTAATCAGCCGTGATTCGATCCAATCACTGCAGTCTCTTAAATTCATTTTTCAAGCTGGTCGAAAACAGAGACACGTCTTCCTCCAACCTCACCGTGAAAGCATTGTGTTTTCTCATCTTATCAGAACTGGATATGTCATATTGTAAACTCAAGCCTAGTTGGTCAGTATCTAGTTCCACTTTTTCTGGCCCGTCTTTCTAGAGTGTTTCGAGATGCCCTCTTGTGTTTTCTGAGATTGCAAAGCTGGAAGGATGTCCTTGAGGCTGACATTGTTCATGGAACCACAAACGAAGCCAACGTCATATGACTATAATATGATGAGCATGCTTTTTAGATAATGAATGGTTTGTGTTTTAACGCCCAACACTTCTCACTCTGTCTTGCATATAACTTTAAATTATTCATGTGTAAAAATGTAATTAAGCACTCAAACACCCGGGACTTAATGCTATGTCATTCTGAGGTAAAGTTAACTTTTTTTTTTTAAAATCGTAAGTTGTGCTGTATATATTGAGCTGACAGTTGTTTATTTTGATATCTGTTGTGCAGTTCTGTTCTGTCACTTTGTGTTATTGAAACCAGATTTGACAAATCATATTTAATGGCAGATATCCTCAAAAGATTTCAGCTTTTAAGCCATTTAAGGGCATTAGGGCATTTCTTGGCAAACCACTGCAGCCAGCATGTATTTGTATTTCTCCCAACTTAACCATACAATGCAAATAGGAGTAATGCTGTGAACAGATGATGACCGTCACATGATTTTGAAGGAGGTAATGTTTTCACATGATTTGAAAATGATGTTGGCTGTGGTACTGCTATGCATGTATCATGGCTTAAAGGTGAAACAATAACCCCTGGTTTCACAGACAAGGCTTAAGCTTAGTTCCAGACTAAAATGCATGTTTGAGCTGTTTTTACTGAAAGGTACTTGCACTGACATATCCTCAAATTAATATATGATATTATAATAATTATATTATATTATATATTTACCAGTAGTACCTTTATTGTTTGTTTCGCCTTTAAGCCATGCATGAATCTAATTAAATAATATACAGTAAAGCCTAGGTCTTTATTCATCCAACATCTTACCAAAAACAGCAGTTTGAATGTAAACTGCTGTGTCAGTTCACATTTCATGCCCCTCTTGCATTTCAAAAGATCCCTGTAATATATTCAGATGAAACGTGTCAGCCTGTGGCACAATGGTTAAAATGTTTGTAAATGGCATTTCTGGATTTTGCAGATCTCAACGCCTGACAGAATGCTTGTTATATTCCTCCCGAATTTACACACATTCCTAAATAAAAATCGACATATTATTCTTTCTTTAAAATGAAAAAGGACATTATCTGATTGCAATTCTGATGTGAAAATGTACAGTACCATAGCACAAAATACTCACAACAGAGATTAAAATATCCGCAGAACCTTTAAACTTAAGGATACCTAGGTCTTGTACCTCCTTGCTCTTGCTCTTCTTTGTCCAGTGGTGAGGACAGGAACTTCATGGACATTCTGATAGCAGACCCTTGAGCAGGAGGTAAATGAATATAGGTAAATATGAATATGAGCAGGAAGGAAGTCTTGGACAACAGTATAGAAAACTATCTATAGTTGAAAGACTGAAAAGCCTACTAAACGCCGCCGCAGCAGTTCAAATTTGTCTAAACATTTCTGACAAATGTTTTAGCACGACGCCGTGTAAATAATTCATTTAAGGCATCTAATGCAAGTAAAATTATCATAACATCAAGACTGGAAGAATAACCATCTGTCCTAACAAGACCAGAGAACACAAAGTCACTCTTTCACTGTGGAGGGTCAGATATATGTAGTGCATAATCGCATACACTGTTGAACATTTACTTCATTTAATGTACCATTGCGGTTTGTTTGTTGAAACATCCCGAGCAAACAGATTTAATGTGTGCACGGGCAAATATTTGCAGCGCTATATCAAACTCGGAAGCTAAATTAGGACTATCACAGAGGGCAAGTGGGGTCTTGAGTTTGCCACCAGGGTTGTTTGGCTGACCGCGTTTCTGCATTTAAGACGGCCCTATTAGTGAGACTTGCATACACAAAAACAGCCTTATGAGTTGTTTTCTTCATTTCTGCAACATCTCTATAACCTGTGCATGCGGTTTAACGCTGCATGTGAGCCTTTGGAAATTGTCCTCCCCATCCGCCCCCTGCTGATTTTGAAACTGTGCAAATGTGCTGATCAGAAGTAGAAATGTTGAGTATAATGCTCAATAAGCTTCTGACACAAGTGTTGAGAACAGATGCGCTCACTCGTGCTCTCTGTAATGAGGAGAACAGATAAGGCAAACAGGCCGCACAGAGACAGCACTGAGAAAACAAGGGCCAGGGTTTATACGGCAAAGAAAGTCATGGCTTGATGCGATTCACTTCTGCAATATAAAAGGCCTGATACGCAGCAAAATATCCATAGCTATTTTTAACAAAGAAGACATTTCTAATCTCTCCATGGAAAATATCTTCTAATATTACAACTTTACCTTTCAGACCTCCCAGGTAACAACATTAGTAAAGTATGTTGTTGATAAATAATAAAATGACCTGTGATTGATAATCGAGAGGAATATGAATAAGGCAAAGGAAAGCACTGTCAACAAAACACCTTCACATACGCACATGTGAACCACTTCAAAATGCTGCAGTCTTCAGGTTATTCCTGTAAGCTGGGAATTCCCATCAGAGCTCCTGCTCTTGACCTCAAATCTATTGTATATCTGTAAGCGTGTGTGACGTTTTGAGCAGGTCTGACGGGCTGGCCTGCCATTGTTTTGTAAGAACAATCTCAATGAGGTCACACTGTTGTGTATCACTGACATTTGTGATTACAAAAGCAGGGGAAATATTTGAGTCGGTGTATGTGTGACTGCATGATACAAAATGCTTTGTCAGGCAGAAATGTCACGGTGAACATGGGATTTTTTAGTCAATTCTAAGTATTACAAAAAGTGCATCTCTGGTCATTTTGCCACATGATTATGGCAGTTAAAAGTGCTTATCTAAAATGCAGTAGAAGATATTACGCATGTGTAAGTTGGTTAACATACTGTAAAACGTGGGCAGTGGAATGGGGAAAAACCGCAAGGTCTTGAGACGCGTCTTTTAAAAGTTAAAAACACGGCGCTAATGCGTGAGATGCTGCAAAAGATGCGAGGTACGTATAGCACATTTTTACATTCATAAACTAGCACAGTGGAATGGAAAAACACATTCTATGTGGTAGAATGCGTATAATGGCGTCGCAACTCAGAATTGGTCACTGGTCTGTTGCTGCAGTTTCTCTGTATCTGAGCACGCTATTTCAGCAACGTAAAACAAATTAATAATAAAATGTCACCATATGTCACCAATCACCATAACACAGTCACTATTTACATCTCATATCGTCAGTAAACTATTGCTTTAGGCAGCGACTGACGCATGTATACTATTACATTCCAAACAGCATTGTTATCAGGCCCACAATGGAAAATGAAACCATATCCGTACTAGGACTATACTGGGCCAGATCGACATGGAATGGAACGGTTAAAGGATTAGTTCACTTCAAGATGCAAATTCTGTCATCATTTACTCACCCTCAAGTTGTTTCAAACCTGTATGAATTAATTTCTTCTGCTGAACACATAAGCAGATATTTTGAAGAATGTCGGTAACCAAACAGTTGATCTACCCCATTAACTTCCATAGTATTTGTTTTCCTACTATGAAAGTCATTGGGGTACATCAACTGTCTGGTTACCGACATTCTTTAAAATATCTGAAGAAGAAAGAAATTCATTGAAATCAATTGAAGCAAAGAGAACCGTTTTTTCCTGACAGTGGAAAGGTGCATCAAGTCTGTTCTAGTCTACTGAAAACAAACAAATTACACCCACAGAAGAATGTTTCTTTTATATTAGGCAACAGTTGCACAATTTCACTTTTTGCAGTGTGTGTTGCCGTGTATGGTTGGTCAGAAGGCCATATGAAGAATTAAATACTGTTTCTAGGTCAGCTGTGCTATACCTTTTCCAATCCAATGTGATATGAGGGTGAACTGGAAAGGGTGCCGTGGTATCCAGTATCTGGGCAGAGGAGTTCAACAATTGCTGCCAGCTGTCCTTCGGCAGAAGCGCTGCAAATATCTATCTGTAGATAAATGACTGGAGAAAAACGGCACAGGGCTTTAGGCTGTACAGAGCATGAAGGAAAACTACAAGCCCACACAAGACCACCACTCACCTATGGGAACACACCATTCTCAGCTGCAATTGTGTAATGTCTCAATTTGCAGATGTTGAATTCAGAGGAAGCAAGAAATATGTAGTTCAACCAGTCTCCACACTTCAAAGAGAAAAAAGCCAAAGTGGGAATGGCTGAACTTGAATTTTAAAGAGCAATATTCCCTCTTTTATCTCCCTCAAACACAGATGATTAAAGATTCAATACAGCAAGAAGACTAATGACTCCATAGGGTGTGAGGCAAACTTGGGAGAAAAGAAGAGAAGAGGCCTCTGGAGAATTCTTCAGCACAGAGGAATACGCTTTAAAATATACAAATTTATTCATCTGAAAGTCTGCCGAGGCTCTGTGGCTTCAGGTAGCACGTGGGAGAGAGAGAGAGAGGAAGCGCAAGAGAGGGAGAACTAACAACCTCTTCTCACACCTCTTGAGTCAATCATGCTTATAATGATTTGTTTCCTTGTATGACACACAGTCTGAGGTAAATTGAATGATCGAAATGCACACAAATGACTCAGGACTGGTAAACAAGCGCAAAGGCAAATGACAACTACTTAAAGCTGAAGCTTGTAATTTGTCACATCAATGATAAAATATTTTCAGTTTCACTTTATTGATGGTTCCTTTAACACATTCTGTTGACTTTAAGTAACATTGCACCTACAGTACACGTCTACTAACTCTCATTTGAGTGTTAGTATTAGTAGACGTGTAGGGTTAGGTTAGTAGACTGGTAGGGTTAGGGTTACCATGCAAAGTTACTAATAGTCCATAGAATGTCTGTTGGAGGACCGTCACAATAAAGTTAGCAGATATTAAGATACTAATATTCTAATGAGAGTTAGTTGACATGCAGTTGCAAAGTTACTTATACCAGGCACAGACAACTAAACCACGTAGGAAAATTTCCCTGAAAAGTAGCCTATATACGCTTTGGCTCTGTGGCACTTTCAAAACATTGCTGTTGATATTGCACCATTGACACAACCATTAGTGTTTTTGTAGGCCAACCCGTAAGTTAACATGACCCTGGTTCCCTTAGCAAAAACTTGATAGGGTTTTTCCATTGGAATCCATTTTCCACCATTTGTGACCAACAAAAATGTATGATTCTTACAGGTTTTGCAACACGCATTCATCAGGATAATCTTCCCAAATGAATGCACCTTATGAATTTAGAAGCTTAAATAGCTACAATTGCCAGAACAGAAGTGTAAAGAGTAGCTGAAAACTATACTTGGGTAAAAGTATACAGATACCTTACAGCGAAAATGACTCAATTACAAGTGACCAATGCCAATACAACTTGAGTAAAAGTCTTTAGAGTATAAGATTTTAACAGTATTTAGGAATGTTACTCGTACTGAATCAAAGACACGCTAGCCATGCCAGTAAAAAACAAGAAACAGTTTATTTGTGAGGAGAGCAAATAGTACATGTTTATTTTCTAAAATCAAAATAAAACTGAACTAAATCAAGTTTGACACAACAGCCTCTTAAATGTCTACAAACACTCAAGTCTCAGTTAAGCTCAAGTGGTCAAAAAAAGGCATAAGTAAACATACATCCTCTTCAATAAATAGTCAAAACCTACTTGCATTGGACGTGCTGGTTTCGTCCTCATCTCATATATGAAACACCTGTGAATCAGCAACAGCCTGCTAATGACCTCATATCCGCGTAAAGTAGCACAGTTTGGGTGTAAGGGCAAAACGAATACATATAGTACCTTCAATGGCCTCTAGATGGCGATACCACTTATTTTGCAGCAGAAATAATTGCTGCAGAAAAAGTTAGGTGCCATGCAAAATGTAACAAGTAATTGCATTACTCATCACAAATGTATTGGGAGTAAAGAGTACATAGCCTACTTATGTTGATAAGTAGAGAGAAAAAATGTCTAATATCTTTGATACTCAGTAAAACTAAAGATACATAAGAACAGGCACTAATTATCATCTATTCAAATACTTTACACCTCTGCTCTGCGCCAGAATTAAAAAGATAAACAAACTACACCGTGGTAGTATGACGTCAACGTCACCACCATTAAGCTTCTGACAACTCTTTTAGTCTTTATTTAAAAAACATTTTCCCTGAAAGTTTGAATACTTTGCAACAAAACGATTAGGCTGTGATAGCAGACTAGTGAGTGGAAGAGTTTTACAGTTTTCCATTATGAAAGTTTAATGTTCCCGATAACCTCTGTAGTCCCAATTCTCCACTTGTTAGCAATTGCCTTTTCAAAGACAAGTAAAAAAAAAAAAAAAAAGGTTAAAAATCACAATGGGCTATTACTAATGTACAGTATTTATAGGCTTAGAATAAAGCATGAAAATATCCTGAGCTTGTGTTACCTACAGACCTTATTTCAGGCATTTAATCAAGAACCCATTCAAAAAACCCATTGACTTCAGAACGATGGGACTGGAAGTGCTAAAATGAAACTCGTTTCTGGGTTTTGGCCTACAAAAATATGTCATCCCTGCAGCACTCTATCGATATAGTTGTCAAGGAGGGCCCATCCACTCGCAGGGGAAAAAACAAACTCATTAGTTTTGCTATTCTGATGCTAGTGGCATAAAACTTGCTTCACCTTGAATATGCTGTATCAGACAAAAATACATTGATGACTGACATTATATTTAATGACAAAGACTTTGTACCCTCATTGCAAAAAAAGAGGAATCAAGCTTTTATCTACGCTCCAAATCACCTAAGGAAGGATGGATTTTTTTTTTTTAATTTGCCGGCCCTGCAGTAACTGCAGCACATTCCACAGATAAATGGTCCTTGTCCTCTCCCATGTGAGAGCCATTGGTTGACAGAGTGACAAATGGAGCTGGCTCTCCTGCCCAGTGAGCAGAGATTATTGTCACTCAGTGTAGGAGACGGGATTAATGACCTGGACCCAGTGGCAAAGGCTAATCATGGGAGATTAGGTGACGGAAATCCTGCAGGTATTCAAGGAACAGAAGGGGGCTCCATCAGCAGGTCTACAAGGATGTGGTATTACCTGTGGTAATGGCAGGGAGCAAAAGATCAAAATGACTTCCATACTTAATTTATTATCTTTTTTTTGCTAACTAGTTTAGTAAAAAATCGTCAGATAGCAGTGATTTTGCTTTATGCTGTTGATCACATGACCTGATTTCCACTGTGGTGGATAAAAGGGGACATTAATATGTTTTTTTTTTTTTTTGTTATCGTACAAGCTTAATGCAATCCATTGTGTGCACAAAAAGGGAGGGAGGGTGATATTGCCCCAAGCCACCAGAGAGTTTCACCATAAAGAGGGATTTGTACATGAACCATCTCTCATCCCTTGCCAACACCTTGGGAATAGCCCTTATGAATGACCCAATTACTTGCCATTTGTTTTCGTGAAAACTTTGCAGGGCACCAATACTCTGAGCATGATAAAGAACTGCGCTGAAACTGCAATGTGGCTGTTTATATTGTATGTGGTGGAACTTAGTTTACTTTGTCATTCAGACCCACCTTGACCGTATTTATGATGATAACTGTACTTGGAAAACAGAGGCTCCAATACTGCATTCATAAAGCTAGATTTAGCAAACAAACATGCAAACACGACTACTTTTAGTTGGTTGTAATACCGATTCCCATTGCTTGTTTTTCACTCAGAAAACCAACTGCTCAGCGATCGACTGCAAACTTGACTTTGATCTGCATCTATCCAATAAACAGCCAAAGCATATAGAACCAAGATTTTAAAAATCTGTTTCGTTTGGATGTACGAAAGACACGATATGTCGCTACATACGTTACATTGTGACTTTATGGTTACTACAATGAGTAACCCACATGACTGCAGCTGATTTAGAATTGTTGCATATACATACTAATATCTTTCTACCAACTGATCTTTATTTATTTTTTGTACTGTGGTGGCATGCGGTGCTCGGATGCAGACTTTCTCCCAGCAGCAGCAGCTGTGACACCATCTTTGTATCTTAAGGTGCTGCCTAATCACCCTTGCAACTCTAACTACATCTCTCATGTTTTCAATCAGCAAGGCCCATAAATTATTGTCAGCAGTAATCACAGTCGTCCACCCAGGGCCCACTGAGGGGTCCTTGCCTGTCTTCGTGCATCGATTCAGTCGTTTCTGGCACTAGACTAAAACATCTGAGGGGTCTGAGCGCTCGCCAAGCCAACGTACCACTGACAGCACCGAGAGGAAGAGGTCTCTCAGAGGAGGTGGTGTTAATGAAAATGATTAACCTATCTGCACAGCGCTGGATGACAAAATCTGAGCTCATTACATCAAACCTGACAGGCTCGGCAGGTGAAATTATTTAGACTGTGTGCTGTGCTGTTCGCGCCGTCCCTGTGCCCTGACTCATCGTCTTGATCTCTGATTTTAAGTCGCCAAGGGTCAGTCCTTCGCAAGCACGTTGCTGGGAACCTTCCTCTAATTCTTTGAGGGTATAAACAAGAAAAAAAATGGAAATGTATGCATCTCTCTTCTTGTTTCTAATAAACTCATCCGGCGGCTTTGGCAGGAAGCCCAAGCACTCACAGCACAGCCTGCCTTTTTCACCACCGCACACTTTTCTTTCACTGTGAAAACTGCCAGCATGGGGTGGCACAGTCACTTCTGGCGAGGGGGTGCTGTCAGTCTCCATCAGCGAGAAGCAGCCTTCTATTTCAATTAACTCTCATCTGCCCTAGACAGTCACCATGACGGCCACATTAAGTCAAGGACTGGCGTTAGGAAGCAGGTGGGTGGAGAAGGGAGGAGAGATGGCGTAACGGGGACTCAAATACCTGTCATCACAGATTTCTTCTGTAACGGAGAGGCCGCGTGGTTCGGTTGTGGTAAACACAGCGCAACACCGTGCATATGCTAAATTCAGGCTGTGATGGAGGACAGGAGCAATGAGGCATGTAATCTCCTGGATGTAATAGAGGGAAGAGAGGAATTTTAGTGGATCTTGAAAAAGAGCCATTTCTAATGATGTGCCTGAAACTGAATATCTTTTTCAGGCATGAATGACTTAAAAATAAAAAAATATATCAAATATAAATACATTTTATTCAAAATATTTTAAAATTATTAACATTGGGGAAAACGATTATTAATAAAATATTTAATTATTGTCTTTTATTTAATAAAAAAAATACTCTACTATTCAAAAGTTTGGGATTGGTAAGATTTTTTTAATTCTCAATTTAAAAAATGCAGTTTCATTATTTTCATGGAAACCGTGATACTTTTATTTCAGAATATAAAAAGTTAAAATAAGTTGAAACGATATAAAATAGTCTTTACTGTCACTTTTGATTATGTATCCTTGCTGAATTCAATAATTTATTATAACAAATTATGAGGCATATTTGCTAAATGAAATCTATAAATGGAAAATAGTTATTTTTTTATTTATTTTTTATTTTGACACACTTCTTTTAAGTCCTGCCAACATCCGGTTTTATCTGAATTTCAATACAAATAATTATATCACTGCACTAGACACATACATCCCTGTATTTAGATGTGCCAGTGGAGTAACACGTTACAAGTAATGCGAGTTAAGTAATCAGATTACAGATAACTAGTAAAGTAATGCATTACTTTTAATTTTACAACAAAAAATCTGAGTTACCTTTTCAAATAAGTTACACAAGTTGCTTTGTTGTCCCATTTATTGACTGACAGCTCTCCTGTCAACATGTTGATAGAAATCATGAGTAAGCCAATTGCATTTCCTTCAGCCTGAGGCCTATTTCACTTTTGGTGTGAAAGGGCCTTTACGTTTGCCAAAAATATATTTGTAAAAAATAAACAAGCCCAGCCCAGGAGAAAAAGTATTGAAAAAGTAACGTAACACATTAATTCCATAAAAGCAACTAAGTAAGGGAATTAGTTACGGTACTTGTTTAGGGAGTAACGCGATTTTGTAATGCATTGCTCTTTAAAGTAACTTTCCCCAACACTGTTCATTGTACACCCTTAGTTTCTAATAAAGGTAAAGTCCAATGCATCTCAGCTGAGTGGACAGATGTTCCTCTAAAATAAATAAAAATGACTTCTTGAGGTGACTTCTGGAGAAATCTGGAGGTGTTCTTCAGGTGAGCAGTATGAGATCTTAGTAACAGGGGACAGTCTGGGGAGAGGAGGTGCTGCCCGCAGGTTGTTTATGTGAGCTCCTGAATCTGGGGGGATTCGGTGTGCTACACCCTTGTTGGGCATGAAGCTCTCAGTGGGGAAGAGCCTGAGGTGAAGGCTGGTAAACATGGCTATCCCAGCAGACACCACAGGAGCTTCAACAGACACCTGACGATGACAGTGGATAACAATGGTGTTATTGAGAGACTCTCAACATGTATAACAGACATAACACATGATACAGCTAAAGTTTCTTTTTTTTTAACTTCTTTATGGGGTGTCCTATTTAAGAATCACTGATATGCTCCATAAAATAAGGCAGGGGAAATATAAGGGCTGTGCAGTCATTGTCTGTTTACAGTATCCGTTGTAATAACAAAATTATTCAGATAGAACCGAATGTGGGCTTAAACTGTAGGCCTATGTCACTACTAAAAATACACATATTTTTCTATAATTTCATAAAATGATTGTTTCTAATTAGTGCAATCATAATGTAAAGCTAAAAAAAGCTCCTTAACTGAATTTATATTTCGCCAATTATTATTTGGCTACTCTAGCACGGATGAATGTCTACCTGTCGCGATAATATAAAACTCTCCTGATATTGTAAGAATTACAGAAGAGTAAAATAAAACATATTTTGTTACCTTTTGGAGCTTGGATTCAATGGTTCAACTTGAGCAGATGTTTTATAGCCTACCATCCTCGTCAGAGCCAATTTCCCATTACATTCAGAATCTGGCTCACATTCGCGATCTCAAACATATTCTCAAAACTATAATTTGCAACATCTTCAAAATCAATATTTTGATCACTGACAGCTTCTTCGCCAGATCCACCATCAAGTGACAGTGACAGTGATGATTGCGTTCAGACAGTACTTGCTCTGCAGTAAATCGCTTTAGCCATTTCAAGTTTTGCTGATACTTCCTATTCTTTTGTTTTCTGCCTAGTGGTAACTATGAGTGAAACGTCACTTCATACTTGTGTATTAGACATTGCCACCTTGTGGAATAAAGGTAAATTGCACTTATTCAGTCATCAGAGATTTAAAGGGGTGATTTAATGACCTTTTCACAAGATGTAAAATAAGTATTTGATGTCCCCAGAGTGTGTATGTGAAGTTTTAGCTCAGGCCTACCCACAAATACCCACAGATATTTTATATAGCATGTTAAAGTTGTCACTTTTTGAGGGTGAGCAAAAACGCACTGTTTTTGTGTCTGTTCCTTTAAATGCAAATGAGCTGCTGCTCCCGACACAGAGGGCGGAGCGTCAACAGCTTGTGTCCATTTACCTCACACAGACATGCACTGGAAATTAAAAAAACTTTTAGCCTTTAATGTTCAAACCAAAGTCAAAAAGATGGAGAGACTCAAGAAGAAGTGACAACATAGACAACATTTCTGAATGGTTAGTTGGGGAATGTATGCAGCTTATGTGTAGTTAGCTTCTAGTCATTGATTTCTGTCTTGATAATCTAAATATCACGGGGGTGGGTTTATGTCAATTTTAGGGTTAGTGATGTCACTAACCAGGGAGGAATGTCATGTAGGAAGCAATGTCAGCCATTTGTTGGAGTCCTTAAAAAGCAATTTCTTTAAAATAAAATACACACCTCTGTCGTTAGCAAAAAATGAATGGGAAAACAGGCAGTCTTTTATCATTTTATAATTTTTTTCTTGTTATATTGTTTATAATGCACTGATTGAGGAATACTAAGATGGTTGATGACTAACTTGAATGAGGAGGAGGGTAGTGAACGACATCCTGGGTCATTAAAGACCCGAGTAATGCATTTAAGGGTTAAAAAAGTTTAGTTTGTTCTGAAAATGTAATGTGCAGCCAGCAATGTGCAATGTATATTTATTTTTTGATGCATGTAAACCTGTTGTAGGAGAGCTCGAAAGCAAAATTAGGAACCTTAAAAATACTGCCATACTGTATAGCACCCCTGGAGGCAAACATTTTTTTTTTAGGATAAACTACCAAGTACAATAGGACCCTAATGTTGTAATCCAATGCAAAGTACTTTAAACGTCTAAAAAGTCAGATCGCGCCAAAGCACTGCACAGAATCAGAGAATATAAAGAAAAGAAAGAAAGAAAGAAAGAAAGAAAGAAAGAAAGAAAGAAAGAAAGAAAGAAAGAAAGAAAGAAAGAAAGAAAGAAAGAATCTGTTCCAGTATATTCCCAGACAACCTTTCTCTAACAGAACATGAGATGTTCCACTGTAACGAATTCCTTGTGGTTGGCTGGGCTACAGAAGACCATTGTACCAGCACCGTGGCCAAAGATCTACTATCTGCCACCTGTAAAACCCATATTGAAGCAACATGTGGTCAAAAACTCAACTTTTCATTTCACGCCATGGTTGCCTGAAGGGATGATAAACATTACACAAAAAGCAGTATTCCCTTTGTGATTTAAGGCTCTTTCCTCAGTCCCTCGGTGTGATTATTCCCTGAAAACAGCCTTTGTGCTTGATTCCCACACACGATATAAATAATATATCTGTGCTTACTTTAGGTGACACGGTAACATACCGCTAATGGGGAACTTTCAGAGAAAACAAAAAGGAAGGTCATAGAGCAACACAAAACGGCAACTTAGCTATTATTATGGGTTCTGAGGCCAGCCTCAGTGGATTACATCATTCCATTGTTGTTATGAGCGGGACACATATGATCACCGTTCATTTCCAAAGGATGTGTGTCCGAGCCAAAACACAGTCTTGTTCCATATGCATCCTGTTGGATCCATGTGTCCTTCGTATCATCTCTCATTCACTTTGTTCCCCGGCCACTGAACGTCGATATAGTATTCAAGGTCCAATCCATTCACTGTTACTGTAGCTGTTAGCAGAGAGATGGTTCTCATATCCTGCTTGGACTCTGTTGAAGGAGCGAAAGGAATAGGGGAATTATTCAGCATGGTGAACAATGGCAAGTCTTTTGGCTTGTAATGAAAGCAAAATCTGTTGATCCATCACAAATAAAAATTGCGAGAATCCACTTGGAATTAAAGGAATATTACGGGTGAAGTACAAGTTAAGCTCAATCAACAGAATCTGTGGCATAATGTTGATTAACACAAATTTATTTCCATGTGCACACAGATATCCATTGTCACAGTGTCTGGTTTGTGTATTCCTGGTGTCCACTAGATGTCCTCTTCCCCACGGTGTCATCCACATTCTCACTACATTTCCCATGATCCTGTCTGTCACTTAGTGTTCATTATGTTCAGCTGTTTCTTGTCACCTTAATTAGCCCTTGTGTATATATACCCTGTCAGTTTCAGTGTTTGTCACGGAGTCCTTGTTAATGTCCCCACACTTCCGTTTCTGTTCCTGCCTGTTACTGTTCGTGTCTTGTGTTTTGGATTGCCTTATTGGACTTTCGACCCTTGCCTGGACTGACTGTGAGTACGGATTACCCTTCAATAAACTACTGCACTTGGATCTGTCTTCTCGTCTTGTGTGTGATCGTGACAGAAGGACTCCGTCACAATGCAAGGATCCAGCGGTATGTTTTCCAACTTCTCTTCCCCAGCCATCGAGCGGGAGAGGAGGGATTGTTTTGAGGGGACCCGCCTAGCCATTTTTCGTGGGACCCGGGGAGGTCACAGAGGAGGAGGTGGTCGAGAACAAGGCCAACACCACCCTCCACCTTGGCCCCCCTTCGTCCCTGGACTGGTGAGGGACGGATTAGAGCCACCATCTCGCCATCGCGGGCGGAGAAGGGGAAAACGCACGTCTGCCCAGCCAGAGTTTGTTCACGTCCCGTCTGCCCAGCCAGAGTTTGTTCACGTCCCGTCTGCCCAGCCAGAGTTTGTTTACGTCCCGTCTGCCCAGCCAGAGTTTGTTCACGTCCCGTCTGCCCAGCCAGAGTTTGTTCACGTCACGTCTGCCCAGTCAGAGACTGTTCACGTCACGACTGCCCAGTCGGAGACTGTTCACGTCCCGTCTGCCCAGTTTGAGACTGGTCTAGAGATGCCCATTTGTGGGGCCGCCAAGGGTATGTTGGACTATTTGGAGCGTCTGGCTCGGATCCTGGACATGCCAGTGTCTGCTGTTCCTGGGTCGGAGCCAGTGTCTGCTGTTCCTGGGTCGGAGCCAGTGTCTGCTGTTCCTGAGTCGGAGCCAGTGTCTGCTGTTCCTGAGTCGGAGCCAGTGTCTGCTGTTCCTGAGTCGGAGCCAGTGTCTGCTGTTCCTGAGTCGGAGCCAGTGTCTGCTGTTCCTGAGTCGGAGCCAGTGTCTGCTGTTCCTGAGTCGGAGCCAGTGTCTGCTGTTCCTGAGTCGGAGCCAGTGTCTGCTGTTCCGGAGTCGGAGCCAGTGTCTGCTGTTCCGGAGTCGGAGCCAGTGTCTGCTGTTCCTGAGTCGGAGCCAGTGTCTGCTGTTCCTGAGTCGGAGCCAGTGTCTGCTGTTCGGATTTCGGTGGTCCGGAGACGGAGGAGGAGAAGGAGAGGAGCCTCTTCATCGGGTCGTCTGGTGGGTGCTAACCCAGAGACCAGCCCGGAGGTAACTGCCATCCCTGCCGCCCCGCCCGAGCTGCTCGCCCTGCCGGCCCCGCCCGAGCTGCTCGCCCTGCCGGCCCCGCCCGAGCTGCTCGCCCTGCCGGCCCCGCCCGAGCTGCTCGCCCTGCCGGCCCCGCCCGAGCTGCTCGCCCTGCCGGCCCCGCCCGAGCTGCTCGCCCTGCCGGCCCCGCCCGAGCTGCTCGCCCTGCCGGCCCCGCCCGAGCTGCTCGCCCTGCCGGCCCCGCCCGAGCTGCTCGCCCTGCCGGCCCCGCCCGAGCTGCTCGCCCTGCCGGCCCCGCCCGAGCTGCTCGCCCTGCCGGCCCCGCCCGAGCTGCTCGCCCTGCCGGCCCCGCCCGAGCTGCTCGCCCTGGTTCCTGAGCCGGTGGAGCCGGTGTCTTTTGCTGTTCCTGAGCCGGTTGCTGTTGTTGTTACTGAGCCGGTGGTGTCTGTTGCAGTTCCTGAGCCGGTGGTGTCTGTTGCAGTTCCTGAGCCGGTGGTGTCTGTTGCAGTTCCTGAGCCGGTGGTGTCTGTTGCAGTTCCTGAGTCGGTGGTGTCTGTTGCAGTTCCTGAGTCGGTGGTGTCTGTTGCAGTTCCTGAGCCGGTGGTGTCTGTTGCAGTTCCTGAGTCGGTGGTGTCTGTTGCAGTTCCTGAGCCGGTGGTGTCTGTTGCAGTTCCTGAGCCGGTGGTGTCTGTTCCAGTTCCTGAGCCAGGGTCTGTCTCTGTTCCGCCTTGGTCTTCACCGCCGTGGCCGCCCGAGTGGTCGTCTCCGCCGTGGCCGCCCGAGGGGTCTTCACCGCCCTGGCCGCCAGATGGACTGTCGTCTCCGCCCTGGCCGCCAGATGGACTGTCGTCTCCGCCCTGGCCGCCAGATGGACTGTCGTCTCCGCCCTGGCCGCCAGATGGACTGTCATCTCCGCCCTGGCCGCCAGATGGACTGTCGTCTCCGCCCTGGCCGCCAGATGGACTGTCGTCTCCGCCCTGGCCGCCCGATGGACTGTCTGCTTCGCCACGGCCGCCGGTTAGATTGTCATCCCCTGTTCCTGTTCCCCTTCATGGTCCTGGCCCTCCATCCCTCCCCCTGATCCTCCACCATTCTACCTCCCGCCTGGACTCTTGTTTTGTTTTTGTTTTTTTGTGGGTCTTGGAGCGTCTGGTAGCCGCTCCGTAGAGGGGGGATTATGTCACAGTGTCTGGTTTGTGTATTCCTGGTGTCCACTAGATGTCCTCTTCCCCACGGTGTCATCCACATTCTCACTACATTTCCCATGATCCTGTCTGTCACTTAGTGTTCATTATGTTCAGCTGTTTCTTGTCACCTTAATTAGCCCTTGTGTATATATACCCTGTCAGTTTCAGTGTTTGTCACGGAGTCCTTGTTAATGTCCCCACACTTCCGTTTCTGTTCCTGCCTGTTACTGTTCGTGTCTTGTGTTTTGGATTGCCTTATTGGACTTTCGACCCTTGCCTGGACTGACTGTGAGTACGGATTACCCTTCAATAAACTACTGCACTTGGATCTGTCTTCTCGTCTTGTGTGTGATCGTGACATCCATGTTACAGTGAGTGAAGCACTTACAATGGAAGTAAATGGGGCCAAAATTAAAATATACATTTTAAATAGTTTAGCCACAAGATGTAAAAGATATGCTTGTTAAGATGAACATTTTATGTAGAGTTGAGTAAATATAGCATTTCACCTTGTCACCATGACAACACAACTAAAACTAAATCTGTAAAAAAAATATATATATATATATATATTATCTTTACAACTCAAATAACTTAATAAAGTGCTTTTTAATTAAAAAAGAAATAAAAAAATTGATAAATTATCCCACAAAATTGGCCCAATTTACTTCAATAGTAGGTGCCTCATTGTAACACTGAAATAAAAATAAAATATAAATATAAATAAATCTTTTAAAAAAGTTTACTTATTCTATTTCACTTAGTTGCCAATGGTAAATGTAAACTTTTTGTTTAATTACTTAAACTAAAAATATATAAATCTAAATAGAAATATATATTTTTTAAACTAATAAATATGATCGAAATTGCTTAAACTAAAATTAAAATGATAACTGAAGATAAAAGTTAAAGATAAAATAACACTGAGCATACAGAGATAATTTACCCAAAAATGAAAAAAAAAATCGGTAATTTATTCCTCTTCCAAACCTAAGACTTCCTTTCTTCTCACAAAACACAAAAGAAGATCTTTTCAAAATATATTTTCATTTACGAGCAAATGTGGCTTTTGTGAGGTAGAAAAGTGAGGGAGGACTAGAAAGGACACAAATGAAGAGAGAATCCCAATCAGAAACATGATGAAAGGCAGAAAAGAGGACGCGCTAGAGGACAGCGGGGCAGACGTGGTAGAGGGCATCAGTCTCCTTTACGCCGCGATCACATTTCGGCATACACAGGATGAGTAGCCCTTCAGGTGAGCGCGGTTGTCAACGGAGACAAACTGCAGCTCTTGGGACTGCCCCAGATCTGACAAATTATCCCCCTACATCAGTCACCTCATTTGATTCCACGAAGCAGCCTGCGCCCTGCTCAGGGTCACACCAAGCAGCAACCACAAGCTGTTCATCTCCAGGTGTCCATTAATGATGTTCTCCTTGATGCCACTCTCAAGCACTATACAGTGAAGTGTAATGCCTCACTCTGCTAATTACGAGCGAGAGGACAGGAAGTGTGAAATTCACTAATGCTCCGCTAAATGTCAAACAGTAAACTGCTGACTCTTTATTTGTTACCGAGGCGTCTCGTTTCGCTCGAGAACCGGTGTTGGCTTAATGCAAATGCTGCGGGAAAGTACGTATAGGAACGTCTTTGAAGTCCAGGGCTGTAGGGATAGTTGACAAGGACAGGAAGATGGAGGCGGAGTGAGGGGGAAACTGCTGAAAAGCTCCACCCCTATTAGCATATCAGACTCATTAGCATCCCACAGGCAAAGACCCCTGGGAGAAAATGAAGCCATCTTACTGTGAAATCTTATCCTCCCAATCTAAGCGCACTCTCCATATCCTTCCCTTCAGCTGCACAAAGTAGGGCGACCTGTAGCACGCTTCAGAGCAAAGCTCCCTGCGTTTTGCATGAGTAACTGCCCCCCTCTCCATTAAGCTGTTAAGCCACACAGTCAATTATCCTGACTCAGGGAGGCAGCGGTTCATCCAGAGCCGGAGAAAACGATATGCTTTGGTGGACGGGCAATGAGAGGGGAGGGTGCCGTGAAACTGCATGTGTACTCGGGCCAAGTGATTTCTCACGAGGAGAAGGTAAGGCAATTAGATGCTTCATTGCCTCTGGTGTTACATAAAATCTAAGGAGGATAAAAATGAAAGGCCATAATAGGGACATTTTGAACTATTATCACTTGGCTGTCAGATTTAGTGCCATGGCAAAGGAGCACAGTTCCCCTTATAGGTCTGCCCTTAAAAACCTGGGTATTGCCACTTGCTAAGTAAGCCATTAAGGGAATAGTTCGCACAAAATGACCCTCACGTCATTCCAAAATTTCCGTTATTCCGTGGAAAACAAAATAATGTTCATGTTGCTCATTTCCATGCAAAATCAATCAAATCAAATAAACAAGGGTTGTCAAGCTCAAAAATGCACCAAAAATATTCCATGCAACCTTTGTGTTGCTATTGTTAACAAAAACTAGAACAAAATTAAACGAAAACTAATTTGTTAACTGAAATATGATTAAAGACTAACTGGGAAAAACTGAAACTAAACTAAAATACATGACTCAAAGATGACTTAATTATTATAATAATAATTTGTTACATATAGCACTTTTTCTGAGACCTCAAAGCATTAAAACTGCAGTGAGACATTTTTATCTTCTTTACCTTTTCTTTTTTTTTACATAATAAAAGTTAGCACAATAACTAATAATATATATATATATATAACAGTGAAAACTTGAAAAATGTAAAAGCAAATTGAAGAAAAAACCCACCAAGACATTTAAAATGGAACTAAATTAAAACGTCAAAATAATAACAATCCTGCTTGTGAGATACAGTACATTCCAAGTCATCTGAAGCTACAATATACAATACTTTTGAAAGAGAAACACGCCAAATAATAATTATTAACAGAACATATTGCCGCTTTTGCATATTCAAACTTGGCACGGCATCTTTTACAAGACATGTAAAAGCCAATGACATTTGGCATCAGTGCCATCAAATCTGAATTTATGCTAAACAAATGTCTTTGTCAAATGTATCTTATGGCTTTATGGCTTCAGATAGATAAAAAGGAATAGGTCATAGCTTGCATGGAGTGCTTTTTTGAGCTGTGTGAACATGTGGGGTGAAAATAAATTAATAACAACAACAATTTTTTTTTAACCATGTAACACTTACTTTGTGTGGCATAGAGAAAACCAAAATCTACAAAGCTCCTATTCAACCCTTGCTCTGTTAAACAACCTGTGATGCACATCTGGACAGGAAGAGGTATGATTATTTAACAACAGGCGGAAGCTGTCCATCTCGGTGGAGACGACTCGGAGCACAAACCACAAATGGCCTTTTTTTTTTTTTTTTTCATGTGGCGACTGTGAAAAACACCACTCACATCTGAAACATTTCCATTTTCCCTTTCTACTGCAGACATCCATGCCACTCAAAGCCGCCGTTTCCCTGGGCTATGACCAGCAGCTACTGGTCCCATTCTTACAAAACACTACTTCTTCACCCCATACCATTAGCATATGCCATCCACATGGCTGCCAGGGAACAAAAACTGCACTGTAGTCGACTCATGCTTTTGTTTGAAGCTGCTTCAAAAGAAATGAGTGTGGATTTAGAGTACAATGTGGAAGCAACCCATTTAACAAGCTTCCCCTTGAGAATAGAATAGAAGGGGAAAACGTTGTAGCCCGAAAATCTCCTAACCCCTGTGCGCAGAAGAGATCTTCAGAGTAAATAGATTTACTAGAGTGCGCCGGCTCATGATTATGCGAATGTGTATGCTTTGGAAGTGCGGGGTAGCATGCAAAGAAAGTTATTTTCCATTTCTCAAATAAATGTACCTCAGATTTTGCTGCAATTTCACAATCTGCAAACTCCACTTAGCCTAATGCAAAAAGTGGTTGTGGGTTCTTAAAAGGCAGCAATGTTTTCCCAGTATGTCACAGATAGCCCAGCGCATAGATAATCAGCCTGGAGCAGAACTGTAGAGAAATCGAGACAGATTTGAGAGATTAAACGTGAACCTAAAGAAGAAGAAGAAAAAAACGTAATCATGAGTGAAAGAAAGAGCCATTAAATGGTAACCTTTTGAGCACATAACTACAATGCTGATGTATAATAATGAGAGCGGCTAAAGGTGGGCGTTTAAATGAGTGAGCGCTGTCTAAATCAATAGGGTCTCATCTTAATCAATAGGTCTTCAGAAGCAGAAACGCTGTGAAGATGAGATCACAGCCACAAACAGTTGCATCCCTGTGTGGAGAGAAGCCGCTTGGAGTCAAGATCTGGACATGACCCCGCAGAGGTCCGTACACTGGGGGCTTATGTCACATGTGTTAATGTCAGCTTAGCTTACGATAAGATCATCTTAGGCTACAAGCTCCTCAGTAGAACTAGAACTGCATGTGACTCGCAGCTTCACGCCAAGCAAAGGGCAGCCATGCACATGTTTCGAAGGGGAAGAGAGCTGAATACATTTACACCTTGAGCAGACTGAGAGAGAAATAGTAAGTGAATTGGAAGGAGATTCGTTACGGTTTGCCAATTTTGAGCAAAGATCATAAATGCTTATGTTACGGGATAATTTCGAAAAGTCCCTTCAGGTTACTCTTTCCGACTGAGGAAATGACTTTCTATAATCATAAATACACAACTTTAGTACTTTAGAAGGATTGTTTTTTTAGTAGGGGAGAATGGGATGGTTGTAATATGGGTGAGTTTTAACACTTTCTTAATGCAGCCACTTAGAAATTAGTAGGGGTGTGACGAGATCTCTTGCCAAGAGATCTCACGAGATTAAAATGTGACGAGATTTCTCGTCAAGGTAAAAAACGGTCTCGCGATATTGCCATGATGGAGTGTGAGGGTGAATTTAGGATCGAATATGTCACAGCTACATTTACATTACGCCTCGTCTCCACTGTCGTTTTGCTTTTTATAGAAATAGAAATCCAGACAGCAACATAGTGTCGGCCCAGATCCGGACCACATCCGGTACATGTGGATTCAACGCCTGGGCCGGATCTGGGCCGACACTATGTTGCTGTCTGGGAACCATTTAATTCAGTTGGATAACGGTTGCTTCAATTCCATCCACCTCATCCAACACGGGCTGCGGAGTCGTACATAGTGCAGCAGGAATCGGAGTTCACTGATCACGTGAGAAGAGTGAGTAACGAGATGACTGACAAGACCACGGCGGAGGATTCGTTGTACAACAGAGCCTAAGCATCTGACAAATGTCTTATCTTGTTAAATGAGCACTCAGCACCAACGCTCCCTATTCACAGGGTACGCGTGATCATGAAAACGCGAGAGCGCATTCCAACGCTATTTCAATACGTCGCATTTTGAAAGCGGCTCCCTGATGCATGTGAATATCTCCCTATATGAAAGCTATAGGCTGGGCTGTGTAGTTGTAACCATCTCTTAGCTCTGTAACATGCTTGAAGAAAAAATGTGGTCTCTATTTGCTCTTTGAATATTGAGATTTTGAGTACTTTGATTATGGTTGCAATTATTGCTTGCACTTATTAAGACTTGGAGAAAACTGTTTAGTTTTATTTATACTGTTTTTATTTCTATGATCAATTTGTGGAAATGAGTTCAGTTAGGTGGTCAAAAGTTGTAGACGCTCATAAATCATGTACAGTTCTAAGGTCTGAAGAGACTCATACAGGAGAGAAGCCAGTCAGTTGGGTTTGTGGCAAAAACCTTTTAGAGTGCTTGTATATTGTTGTCTTTTATATGATAATTCATTCTCAGAAAGTAGAACTGAAATTACATTCATTGCAAGTTAAAACATTTCAAATGCACCTGCAGACGATTTTTTTAGTCATGTATTTCGTCATTTAGGATTTCTTAAAGATACCGTGTAAAAATCTCGCCTCGTCTCATTCTCTTGAACTCAATCTCGTGTCTCGCTAACTGTCTCATCACACCCCTAGAAATTATGTACAGGGATGAAATCGCTATTATGCTTGACCACAGATACTTGTAAGTTTCTGTGTACAAATACAAACAATTCAGAGTAGAAAATTAAAACAATTCACACTATTTAGAGATATATTGTAGAAGTGTTACAACCATCCCTTGGTCTCCACCATTGCAGTTATTATTTCATACCGAAAGCTTCTCAAAAGCGCAAGAGAGCATTTGTAAGATGCCTCAGAAACACTATTGGGTATCAGGCCTTTTTCAAGAGGCGCTCTAATCAATCAGACTGGGTTTGCCCTTCTGGAAAGACAAGCCCAGTTTCCCTGCACTCATCCGTCACAGACAGCCTCTGCTTGTCTACTTGGCTCTTTTCACACCATTTCTCTTACTCCTCCGCTACATGATGACTTATTATGTTTTCCACCAGCTCGATTTCCCCCTTCTCGTTGTTTTCACTTTCCCTCTTCTTGATGGAGAGTAACGATAGCCTTCTCTCGGATTTTTCCATCTCAATAGCAGGAGAACGAGCTCCAAATGTCTGGCATAGACTCAACCGGCAAATAAACCTCAAGAGCTCGGCACACAGAGGGCGTTTAATCCTAATTTCTCCCTCCAATAGGCCTCTTCCGTAATATTCATCCTGACAGAAAAACATCTGCCTCATCAAAACACCTCTAGAGATGGAGGAATCAGTTACATTCAAGGGTGTTTTTGTTGAAGCTAACAGTGGGTGAGGAAAGGCACTTCTCAGCGGTTTCACACACAATTATCCATCCAAAAACCGTGAGGCACGCTTGGGCAAAGACAGCGACTGCCGTCTAAGATGTGCAAAAGGAACAGAGGTAATATTACAATGATGGTGAGAAGATTCTTTACTACTGAGAGATAGTAGTAAGAGCATAACAAGACTTTTTTTTTTTTAAAGCAAACATAGAAACCACAGAGTTCACGTTGTTTCCATGGAGAATCAGATTTCCCATCTGTATCGCCTGGTTGATGTACTGTATATGATGTATATTAATGTTATTCTGATGCATACTGGGATATGCAGAGATACCGGAGTTCATACCAAACTGCGGTTCAGTCATTTATCTGAACATTTTGCGGGGGAACAAAAGAACAAAACAGTGATGAGAAGGGACTAGTGAAAATACTAGCGAGTCATGCCTTAACAAAAAGTTACCTTATACTCAACAGGGCAAATGTCAAGCTCTGATCTGGATGTTGGATGGACAAAGCCTGCGCCGTGGACAAAAACAGAGAATGGTGGAATGCGGAAGGTCCATAAGATCTTTTCGGCGATGCTCAATCTTGTTCTTGGTGATCTTCTGTTTTGTAAATGTTTCGATCCCACCTTAATCAAACAATCATTCATTAAAACAAAATTACAGGCAGACCTGTTAGTGCAGGCTGAAGGAAGGTAGATCTCTGAGAACATCAGTTGATGTGTAAGTTACTCTGCATAGTTACAATGTACACACAACTAAATATTTGAGCGTTGCACAGTTAACCGAGTTATAAACGTAACTCATATACATCTAAACTAAATACTTGTGGAATTCTACAACCAAATAATTAACATAAATTGATTTATTATATCTAAAATTGTAAATTTCATTATTAAATGATTTAATAAAAATAATTCAACTAAGTTGTCAAACTTTTAAGTTATTGCCTTTAGGATATTCCTAGTTTAAAAATAAATAAATAGGTATTGCATATTATATACTGTATATTATAAAGCATATACATTAAATCATTTTAAATTAATTAATTTTATTCAAAAATATATTTTAAAACTTTTAGAAATTAATACATTAATACTTTATATTTCTAATAAACGTTGCTTATTAAAACTAAATGCAGCCTTCATGAGCATAAGTATACCACATATTAAGTAAAACGAAATTATAATAAATAATAAAATAATAAAAATAAACATAATTTCCATTTCCAACATTTTCATTACCTTTAGATACCTTTCTTAAATCCTTCTTATTTAAATAATAATTTACATTAAATATGCTAACTATTTTATTTCAAGATTATATACAATGCGCCAAAACATTACTGTAACTTTTCTGTGTTTTCATTGTGTTTTTAGTTCTGCCTCTGTGACCTATAGTTTCCCTGTTGTTTATTAGTTAAATCGTCGTGAGAGTTTCTATTATTTGTTACGTGACAGAAGAATGGACCTAAATCAGTTTCTTTGCGGAGTCTTTCCTTTCTGCTTTGTTTCGATTTTTGTTTTCCCATGGACCTTCCCGCAGTCCAGCTTCACTACTTGGAGCAAGGAGACCGTTCACTGGAAGAACACTTCATCCATCTGGCATGCCTTACACATACCCTGATCACTCTGTGTTTTTACCACGCCAGCTTGAGCGAAAGGCATCGAAGGCACTCCTTATAGCGGACGGTCCTAAAGGGGATTTCGCCGCTTTTGTGGAGTGGGTGCTGGTAAACAACTCACCTTTCACCATTGGCCCCACAGAGGATGACTCTGCAAACCAGCCCCACTCCATCACCGCCAGAAACCAGCCTTCCACCACCAGCGAGTGACACGACGGAGAAGTTGCGTGTGCCCACCGCAGACCGTGGAGACCTGCCACGATGGATGAGCTCAAATTCGAGGAAGAGGTTGGAAGGAGTCATCGCCCCGGAGCTCGTTCCTCATCACGTGTCTGACCAGGTGACCTGGTTCCACCTGTAGCCTCTGGGCCCATCGCTCCACCTCGAACCTGTCAACACTTCGCTCCGCCCTGGCTCCTCCCTCCCTTGGCTACACCAGAAACCATCAGCCATATGGCTCCACCGGGCTCACTCGTCCCTCCGGCTGCGCCTTGGTCGGACATTGTCCTGCCTGCTCCTTCGGCTCTGTCTGGCACCACCCTCCCTACGGCTCCGCCTTCATCCTCAGGAACCACCAGCTCCGCCTCTGTCCTCTGGTTATCCTGCCCCACCTCGGATGCTCGTCGCCGCGGCTCGGAACTGGACCTTGGAGCAGTGAAAGAAGGTCACCTGGCCCAATGAGTCCAGTTTTGTTTTACATTACGTGGAAGGCCATGTATGTGTGCACCATTGACCTGGGGAAGTGATGGCAATGGTCAATGTTCTGGTGTAAAACCCTCGGTTCAGCCATTCATGGGGTAGTACATTTGACATATTCCTCCTACCTAAACAGGGTTGTAGACCAGGTACACCCCTTTATGACAATGGTGTTCCCTGGTGGAAGTGGTCTCCTCTTTCTGAAGGACAATACATAATGCCACCGTGCACACATTGTTCAGGAATGGTTTGAGGAACATGAAACAGAGTTCAATGTGTTGCTCTGGCCTCAGATCTCAATATAAATATGCTGGACCAACAAGTTCGATCCAAGGCGGCTCCACCTTGCAACCTACTTGAAGGATCTGCTGCTAACGTCTTTGTGCCAGGCACCACAGGACACCTTCAGGGGTCTTCAGAGTCCATGCCTCGGTGGGTCAGCACTGTTATGGCAGCACGTTAGGCAGGTGTTCATAATGTTTTGGCTCATCTGTGTATGTATTGTCTTTGAATGGAAATTTTGATTATTTATTATTTAAGGAAAAAAAAGTCTGAAACCCCAACTGTTCAACAGACACCTCTTTACAATAAAGGCAATAAAGGCAGACATAATTTTTTGCAATTACACCTTATTTTACAAAAACTTGTTTTTCTTGAATGCATACTTTACCATTACAATGCACCTCTCGATCTTTAGATGTTACCTCACTTATACAATGCAATGAAACCATATCAGACAGACACAAAAAATACCTTTTCCATGGAAGTTTCCTGGTTTGCCGCAGGCTGATCCCCAGTCGTTCCTGTATCAGACAATCAAATGGTTAACAAAGGCCACAGCAGAAAGCCAAATGCAAAGCAAAATAGAGAATAGCACAAATGGGGAAAAAGCAGCGCAAAGGAACCGACCAACAGAAGGACCAACAAGCGTCTCTCTAGGAAGGCCCTGCAGGTTTGTCATGCCCAGGAAAACAAGGGTAACGTGAAGGTCGTTTAAAGAGCGCCAGGCTGTGTGGTGCTGGAGGGGAGCTGGGGGAGTGTGTGCGGGGAGCCTGGCTGTGAATGTGTGACGCTGGGTCTAGTGCTCGGGCGCTCTCCCTGGTGCTCCTCATCAATCTCTCTCTGTCCGTAGAGAGCCTCTCCTGACCCACATAGCAGCCCTACAGCAGGGAGGCCCCTTTTTTCTATTATTGATACCTCTGCATCACACAACTCCAGCGTACCTCCAGCACCACAGCAGAGGAGTCTCAAAGGTCAGAGAACCCCATGCAGACTTTTAGCCTGAAAGTCTCGGCCATTGGCCATGAGAATCAGACGGAAACATCACAAGTCATATCTGCACATTGTCTACTCAAAGAGAAGTATCCCTTAAAAATGGAAATGCATGATTGTTTAGGTCAATAAAGCATCAATGACAACACGACACACTTCTTTTTTCCTACAATGGCAGTCAATGGTCTCCAAAACTGTGGTTACCAAGATTTTTCAAAATACTTGATGGCTACACCAACTTTTCTTGAAATTGTATTTTCAAAAACCATATGAAACCAAAGTGAATACAAAGATTACATTGCTGTGAATGTGACACATGTGTCATACTAGTCTAAAAATATTTTCTTTTCTTTAGCATGTATACTCATGCCTATGTTATGTAAAGGTGTGCTCCACAAGTGATGCTACTTCAAAAATGTCATCTGCAATGCTTAGAACAGCACATGCTTGCCCTTAAAAGATAGATAGTTGTATAGGTTTTCTCTCACCAGCCATTCAATTTGGCACATCAGGTGAAAAAAAGCATGCAGTTTTCGCCAAGGTAACAAATTAACCCAGCCTCTCGAGAACGCTCAATTTCCTTGGTAACACCATGCAGTTGTGACTCTGCTCTGTTGCCACGCATAGGAGGTCCTAATCTCACCTTTCCCTCACATCTTGTTAAACAAACTGACTGTAAAACTAAACCAGTTGCTGAATGTTTTCCAAAGAGAAATGAGGGGAGAAGAAAAAAATATATATTTTTGCGCATAAGAGAATTCCAGCACATTTCCATGGCCGAGTCAAAACAAACAAAGTTCTATGAGCCAGCCTGATGGTGTGGCACAAGTACAATAAACTGCACATTCCTTGTTCCTTCAGCATCACTCACATTTGTCTGTGGCTAACACCACAACGACACAAGGCCATGAGGACACAAGGACACAGAACTCACCGGCCCGGTCCTGGACGTCTGCCTCGACAGGGATTCAGAGAACAAACACTGCTCTGCTGATGTTGCTGAGACTTGCCTGAGGTGTAGAATCAGCTGGCTGGCTCTCTCAACAAAGCCCTGCTTCAGTAAACAAGCGTCTCCTTGCTGACAAGACGTTCACATGTGCACTCCTCCAAGCATGTTAAAAGTATTTTTTTTTACAAAAGCATTTACATACAGAGAGAGAACAAAACGCAGTGGCTGGTTTATTGCGCCATTGTTGCCGTACAGGAAGACAATGGCACCTTGAAAGCTCGCGCTAATCTTCCATTCTGACACCAACCAAGAGATGGAGTTAGAAGCTTTGGTTTGGAAACAATTGGGTATTTGTTCTCTGCTTATGTTTCAAAATTTAGGATATGGTTTTAGGAGATAAACAGAACTCTAAGCAATCTAAGACTCGGGAAACGCAAAAAACAAATGGAGTTTGAATGTCGAACTATTGCAAAGCTTTAAAGCTGGAATGGAATTCTGGCCATGTGTGGAGAAAAACACAGCTTATCTCATTGTAGCTATCAAAACCATTACTGCGAGCAGCCTGGCAGGGTTGGTGACAGCCCATGGCTAAAGTGTTTGGCTGATTTTGTTCCTCTTAACTACCTCCTCACTTGCACAAACACCTTGTTTAAAACATAGGGTAAAATGTTGCACGCTTGCTCTGTGAATAGCAGTCTTTATCAGAAGTGCAGCAGCTGTGAATGCATTAGCATACGTGCTGTGAGTCAGAATAAGCCACCTTTGTTGAAGTGTTAAACCACTTATGCAATTTTACAGCCAACTAACTGTGCTCTCTTTCCAAAATTTGGTTGCAGTTCATTATGAATAATCATAAGATTGAGATCGAGGGATCGTGGAGTGATACGAGGTCAGTGCATTTCACAGAGCTGGAGTTTCCTGCCCTCGCTTTTGTTTCGCTTTAGGCCAGAAAATATTTTCTGTAGTGCGGATGGCTTTGCTTCTGTTGATGTTCTCAATTCCATACATTTTGTAAAACTAATCAGCCTCATGAGAGCTAAATAAAATAACATATTACATTTCAATAAGATTAATTACAACACCATCTATGATGTTTACAATATGACAGAGTACACTAAAATCTTAGAAACTATACTGTACATACAGTAATATAAACCTAAATATTTCTTATTAATAATAACAACAACATATAGAACTGCAATAAAATAAATCAAAATAAAATTGTTAAATTTAAACAGACATAAAGCTGCAATATACAATAAGCCTCTTTACAGTCTTGATGTACATAATATAATATAATAATATAATGTTTATTACCTCTCTATGTATATTGTACTACTAGGCTCTATATTTCACATTTCAGTATCAAGTTCCTCGTTATTTGTCTGTAAAATGTTTGTGCTCTTGTGAAAATTAGGAACAGATCTGTGATTACTATTATATTACTAAGGTGAACTGTTGAATCACGAATAATCTCCAGCCACATAATATCGGACCAATGACTTAAGAACATAAATGTGGATAATTTACACAGAGTACTTCTGTTTAAACAAACTCGAGAATAGCCATCCACCAGTATCCCTATTAGGCCCAATGTATTTCTAGTATATATAATATTTCTAATATATATTAGAAATTAAACACAGCTAAGTCGTTACATATGGTTTATGAACGCCATCTAGCATTTAATGTCTTTGTTAGGTTAGTTAGCCTTTGTCAAGCTTTTTAGTAAAAAACTGAACTTTCACATGCATGCTGGGGCAAAGTTGAGACCGTGACAAGACTACTGTGTGGCATGTCAAACCACACGTTTATCACTATCTTATCTATGCCTCGATCGAAGTCATCATGTAAAGACTGCGTTTCAATTTGAATCTAAAGATGTAGGTAAAATGTGTGTAACTTAGGTAGGCAGTGTGTCTAAGAGACTTTGGAGTCTGTAGAAATGTCCCCTTAATGAACTCACTGCCACGTGAAGCTAAAGCATCAACACTTATCCACAGTCCTCATAGTTTCTGTACTGTCATAATGTCAGAAAAAGACAAAGACAGAAATGCTTTTTTTCCCCTTGGCCCTGTTGTCAAAGTGGCATTTGTTAAAGAAAAAAATCTGTCATTATTTACTCATCTTTATGTCTTTCTTTGTGGAATATGTGAAAATGGTTTTGGAAGAATATCTTGATGACTTGGTACACACCTGTTATTAAGGCTTCTTTTACACCTGTATTAAGATGTGTTTTGGTCAATCGGATCACAAGTGGACAACGATAAATACAGGTGTAAATGGGGTCTAAAACGTTTTGAGCTTTTTTCCAAAGGTAGTCGAAAACGCATTCAACCGGATTGCTTTCGTAGTGTAAACGCTCATGTGGTCGAATGCATTCAAACAGCCACTAAAGACCGCCTACTCTCCGCCTATTGACCTGTAGCATAAATATTATAGGAAGTGCGCTATCCAGACAGGATTTCAACTTTTTTGGTTGAAGACCCAAGCCCATGCATTTAAACCAAACTTGGTCTTCAGGCGACAAAGTTTGCACCATATTTCAAATCGGTAACGCTTACAATAAGGTCTCATGTGTAATCATTATTTAATGCATTAGACAAACTAATCTTTGTTGATAGCAAAATTAAATTGCTCATTGTTTGTTCATGTTAGTTCACAGTGCATTAACAAATGCTAACAAATCCAAATTTGGATTTTAAAAATGAAATTACCATTGACTAATAAATACTGTATAAGTTTGTTCATTGTTAGTTCATGTTAACTAATATAGATAACTAATGTGAACAAAGGAAACCTTATTATGAAGTGTTACCTACGCATTGTTTATCGTGCAATTTATACGCGAAAATTAGTTTTTACGTGCATATGATACGCAGTTTTCGCGTGCATTTGATACGCACTTCATTGCGTGTAATACACACGCATCCCACACCACTAATTCTGCCCAAACGTATATACACACGCACCCCACATCACTACTAAACCTACCCTAACCAACCAATGCGTATCCTATGCATGTAAAAATATGACATTTTTGCGTATAAATTGCACGATAAACACACTGCGTGCTAAAGAGACGCATTTAGTGTGATCAGGTTGCAGCAACACACAGAAATTTCAGTCATTGCTTACAGAAAATCATGACACCCCTCTTAATTTAGAGCATTCATAAACAAAGTTATTGAACAAATCAGTCTTTTGAGTTGGTATCTTTAAATTAATTGGTTAATCCAGATCATAAAACAAGTCTAAAAGATTAGTTTACATCACGATTCTTAAGAACTCAAATGCTCAGTGATCTGGTCAATGGAGGTTAGCATTGCATATAACAAATTATTTATAATACAGCTTTAGCAGTGAAAAGGCCACTTTTAAGATACTTTTCTAGTGCTTGTCCGTCCTTTTTGGAGCTCGACAGCCACCATATTGTTCATTATGTTCCACAGAAGAAAGTCAGCCATACAGATGTCGAACAAAATGACACACTTTAGATTTAGATTAGGTTCCAATTCTCACTATTAATTAACGATTAACTATTAATTTTCCAACAATAAACTCCTAATATAGGCTACTGCTTATTAATAATTAGTAAGGTAGTTGTTAAATTTAGGGATTGGGTAGGATTAAGGATGTAGAATATGGTCATGCAGAACAAGGCATTAATAGGCTAACACTAATACTAATAAGCGGCCAATATCCTAACATGCATGATGATAACATCTAGTTAATAGCGATTATTGGACCATTCATTTAAGGACAAACTATTTTTTAAAAGATAAACAACACAGAAGGCCATTCAGTTGAGTGAGATTACATCATGATCACCCACTCTTGAAGATGACCTCACCCCACTCACACCGGCTGCCCAGGTCAATGGATCAATAACCATATAGCAAGGCAACAACACACTGACACAACGACAGAAGAGGCAAAAAACGAACGAATTAATGAAAGCACCATCTGATCTGATCTTCCACATCTGCGAACAAATAAGGCCAAAGGTCAAGATGATGGTATCCAGCGGAAAACACACGTATAGAATAACTTAATTGTTGTCTGCTCCTCATGAGATGCATGATTCAAGTTGTCTGGATTCTGAGCGGTACACCTCTTAAACACAGTCAAGAGTCTTGAGGTATGAAGGGGGCTCCTGAGAGCCTGTGTCAGCTGCTGGTCTCCTCCATCGTCTCACGGCTGTGCAGACATGAACAGATGACTCAGAGCCCCCAGACACAGGCGAGCCTGAGGTCTCAGACAGACCAACCAACACACATCCTTCCTGAGAAAGGTCTGACACACACACATTTGTGCAAACAAGGCTGGACAAATAGGCACGCACATGTATGCATGCACACGCTCTGGCCCCCAACATCACCCCTTGCCCTTTTTGTAGTCTTTAGTATATGTGGTTCATGCCTTTAAAAACATGATGCACAAAAGCACCTCTATATGTGGATTTCATTGTGCAAAGCTGCTGAATTGAAATGCATCTCTTCCATTCTCCTGACAATCTCCATTTTCTAACAGCAGCTATTGATCGACGCTTAACTACACATCTGCACGAAAGATCAGCTCAGATTGAGACTGATTTGTTCACTTTCGTCTGAAGAACATTTATGCAAAAAAGGCTATTTGCAATAATAAGGTGAACTGCATGCACATGTTTTGCTCCTCATGTTGTGTTCATTAGTAAGGACAGGTTTGGGACAGAGACAGAGAGAGGCCCCTAACATGTGACAGGAGTGTGAAATGAGACAAGAACTGTTAGGTGTGAGGAACACAAAGCTGTCGTGAATTCTCCTGTTACAGTTTATATGTGTTTTGTTCCTTCTCTACAGATATATACTGTACATATCAATTGTGGTCACAAAAATGTATTACAAAGATTTATAAAAAATAACTTTTTAGCAAGGATGCATTAAATACAAGAAATATTACTTTAAATAAATGCTGTTCTTTTGAACTTTTTATTCCATTAAAGGATCCTTAACATCACAATTTCCACAAAAAATATTAAGCAGCAAAACTGTTTTCAACACTGATAATAACAATAAATGTTTCTTGAGCACCATTAGCATATGATTTCTGAATGATCATCTGGAGTAATGATGCTGAAAATTTAGCATTGCCATCACAGGAATAAATGCATTTTAATATACATTACAAAAGAAAAAGGTTATTTAAAATTATTAATTTTTTTATTTAAATAAATAGCCTTGGTAAGCATAAGAGATTTTTATTTATTTTTATTAAAACAATATTTCCAACCTCATACTTTTGAAAGGTTTTAAATATTTTAAATTGTTATGAACACATAGTTCATTTCATAATACAATTAAAATTCTGTATTTGTGGTGTGTCCAGTTTTGCTTTAATGACACCAGCACTCTTCAATATTGATTTATTTCACATCATAATGTTTCTTTGTTTCAATTTTCAGAATCCTGCAACTTTTCAAGTTTAAATTAGAATTATAATTTTCAGACCTTTATAAATGAGTTCCATTATTGTAAGCTACTAGTCTTGGGGAAAGTTACTTTTAAAAGTAATGCATTACAGTATTTCGTTACTCCCTAAAAGTAACTAATTGTACTTTCTTTTTATAGAAAGTAATGTGTTATGAATAAGCCTCAGGCTGAAGGAAATGCAAATTCACATCTGTACAGCAGAGGGTGCAGCTCAGAAAAAAATTCTGGGTTCAACACTCTTACATTAGCAATAAAAACAAAAAGTAAATGTAAAGTATTTTTTGCTCATTTGTATGGCTGAAGGTCAGCATGGCTAATAAAGTGAGATTAAATACATGAAGTATATTTGTGTAATTTAGCATATTTAGTTATTACAGGTTTGTATAATATTCTGAATTTGCATTTCACTGTTTTTATTCATTTTGAGGAATTCTGAATCTGTTTTTGTGCAAGTGAGATTTTGTGCATTCTCACATTTACTCCTGATTTCTCTCAACATGGGGACAGGAGAGCTGTCAATCAAATGGGAAAACAAAGTAAATTGCGTCACTTATTTGAAAAAGTAACTCAGATATTTTGTTATAAATTTAAAAGTAATGCGGTACTAGTACTTTAATCGGATTACGTAACTCACATTACTTGTAATGTGTTACATCCAACACTGGTAGTGAGGTAGTTACTATTGTTGTTTAATAATTCGATTTAAACTGTTTTATGACTATAACAACAGATGTGCAATAGAACGCCAGTGCTGTGCTGTTGCCATCTTCTGGAATGACTGGTCTCAAACCCCCTCCTCTCTCTCTCTCTCTCTCTCTCTCTCTCTCTCTCGCTCTCCCACTCGCCCCTTTTGGACGGCAGCCTGACATACCAGACCCTGTTCGTTAGCGCATATTTTTACCCGCCGTTACTAAATTAGGAAGCCAGTGAGCGAGAACTATGGGTGTCTGCCAAGAGGAGAATAAGCAGGGTCTGCCGAGGGCCTTGCCAGCCCAGCCACCGGCATCAAGAGCCACTTAGAGCTCTCCGAAACAAGAGCCCTGCAGGAACGAAGGCCAAGCAAAGCTCCAGGATATCCTGGCCAAAAGACCAACCAGAACAAACAAACAAGTATGCTGCTCTTTAATGAACACCTTTTCCACTGTCAAGGATGGTCATTATAACAAGACAAAGAGCTAGAGTTGGTCACAGACTATAGCCTGACATTTGAATATTAAAGTATTTATGATACGCAGACAAACTAATTTAGCTATTTTATTTTTAAGGACACTCATTTGAGTGCTTTCATAAATATTTCTGAGCCAAACACACTGAAGTAAACACCCGTCATTGACAGCAGAAATGCCCCCTCTCACGGAGGAGTCTAAACTTTGACACTGCCATACACACTACACGCCAACAAGTAACAAAGCGTTATTATAAGTGGACCTCATTACCATTCAGCCAAATGAATACAGTTCATGGTCATTATATAAGGTGGAGGTCTGGTTGAAAAATTAGGCTGTGACCCTTTTATTCCCAAAGAGCTGAATACAAGTTCCCGCTCATCTCGTTCTTTATCTCTCTCGGTGTGTGTGTGTGGGCGGCTCTCTTCAGTGCAAATCAATACTTCTTCACTTCTCATACAAACACTCACTCCCTACAGGTAAGACAGCCTTGTCTGCTAGGCCTTTGGAGGCGGTATAGACGAGACTCGGTGCATATACAGGAACGTTCGGGATCGAGACCTCCCGACCTGAAATAATCATAAAATAAAATCAATAAAACATGATGACATAAAAGAATAGGTGATAAGATTTATGAAAATGTATGTCTTTGCACTGAATGCATGCTTGTTTTATCACTGAATGTTGTTTTGGGGGGGGGGGGGTATATATAATATACATTATATACAGTATATATAATGTATACTGATATATTACACTGAATATAGTATGAACATATACAGATAATAATTGAGGATTATTCATAGAGAAAAGGAGAAAGAATCAGATGGACAGATGGAGAGTGAGAGTGCAGTTCTCTTCTCCTGTCTTAGGACTATGTCACTTTGCTGTTGGGTAACAAAATGCTATTGTGAATCAAGAAGGACAGGACAAAAAAGACTCCACTGTGCTCTATAAATATCCAGAGAGCCAGGTCTAGTCCATGGATCTGCTTAATGGATCAATCAGGAGTATTTTATACTGTATAAATAACAGCCACTCTACCCGCTGAGCTGATACATTCTTCATCACTGCTGATACACTGACATCTAGTGGTGTATAGAGTTATACAACTCAATTCATGCCTGAATGTTACACTGAAAAAATGGTAACAGATGATACATATTCATTTTTACTGGTTAAATCAGGTAGAATTAGTTCTTTATGTTTGCAATTGGAGTGTTTTAATACATTTTCATTTAATGTTAAGATAGAGAGAAGACACCAATAATATAATGTACACACAGTATAAAATAGGAATGTGTAGGGTTTTCATGTGTTATGGGGACATTTCATAGACAATGATTTGTATACTGTACAAACTGTATCCCCTAACCCTAAACCTACCCATCACAGAAAACTTTAGCATTTTTAGATTAAAAAATAAATAAAGTAAGGATTTCGGTTATTGCTATCTTTGTGGGGACATGCTGTCCCCTTAATGTAGAGCATATGAACCACCCCCCCCCCCCCCCCCCCCCCCACACACACACACACACAATAATTTAATAGTCATTTACATTCATAGTCCTTCAGTGGCTACAGTGAACAGTATAACATAATAAAATAAAGATGAGCTGATTTTGCATCTCTGTTTTGTGGCTTTATTATTTTTATTTTAAATTATTAAATTAAATTATTTTTATCAAAATCATCCATCTCCAAAAACTTTTTTTGTTTTGGTTGATGTTGTTTTTCTGATGAATACACTGTGATGGCAGTGTGTCTACTGTCTTATAGTGAAGAGGTCAGAATGACTGCAGGCAATGAAGTGGCTGGAAAAAAAATTGTTCCAGTCCATAAAACAATTATGAATGTTTTTGTAAGAGCCAAAGAACAAAGAATCAAAAGCTTCTGTTCCCCTTTGCAATATTTACTGCCTAAAAGCTTTGTCAGATGAAGAGTGCACAAATCCCATTGGTTCAAAGAGGCTAAAGATCAAGCAAGTTTGTTGACAAAGACTAATAATAAGATGAAGAGACTCTCCTCAGATCAAAAACATGGAACCATAAGATACTTTAAAATAGTATCCATATGAAAAATACCATCTAAAATATATTGATAAATAAAGCATTCATCTTTTCAAATCTATATGTATTGCAAACTTACTAAACTTGTGACACAGAGAGTGTTTTGATGCTGTGCCTATTTGGATGCTTGAACAGAGTTGGATTTCTTCAGGCAGGTTGTGGAGTGGAGATAAGAGACAGCTCCTGAAAACAGTTGAAGCTCACAGCCACAGTCTGGGGTGAAGAGATCTCGATTAGACTTGGAAATCTGACTGGGCCAGTCAAGGCTTCACTGGTCTTTGACCCAGATAAACACCGTTTTTATGCATTTGAAAAGAGTTTCTATATTGAATTAGTATGCAACAGATCTTAAAACTTCCAAAATCTAGACTTGATAACAGTTATGCGTACATTGAAGTTACAGTAGGCTAATAATTAAGAATGTTGTAGTATTTTACCTCATAACGTAGGCTGACAAGAAATGTTACGTTAGAAGAAGAAAAAATTCTCACATCAGTTTCCTCTATTTTTGCAAAGGCACAGGAGCATCTAATGTGAGTCGTAGACTTTTAAGATATAGGCCTACATAAGGCGAATTACAAATGGCGTGTTGTGCTCTCGAAAGGCACTTCGAGAATGGGACGCAATTTGTAGGGGCATGCCAAACGAAAGTGCATATTAAACTACAGTAAGTTAACTATATCTGAATCCCTTTACAAAGGGTCCTACCACAAATCTGTGAGCGACGGATACATGCGATGGTCACTTCAAGGAAGAAATTGCGCCAGAGAAACAAGCGCACACTTCTTTAGTAGCCTATATTGTGTTTGAACTTCCGTTTTTGCGGTAGCTCTGTATATTTCTATGGCATCGCTCTCGAAAAGTACCTGTAATGAAGTCACTTATATTAGAGTTAATTAAAGTTATCATGAGCATTGTAATGTTTGAAGTGGATGGCATAACAAATGTCAGTTAGACCGGGAGGATTTTAAAATGAGCGGATCCTTCATTAATCGGTTAGATTTTACCTTCATGTCGTGGAAATATACAAACCGGAAGACAGAATACACAGCACGCGCTATGAATAAGTTCTATGAACAGAATAATTTAAGTTGTGTTGTTTTGTTTGCGATATAATACACATTTTTGACACATTTCATATTTAGTTTAATTAAGTTTCACAAGAAAGTGTTTAATAGTATGTAGCCTAAGTAGGTAAATGTGACATGGGAAGTTCTAAAGTTGAGAGCAGAGAGGGAATATAGACACACACACACACACACACACACACACACACACACACACACACACACACACACACACACACACACACACACACACACACACACACACACACACACACACACACACACACACACACACACACACACACACACACACACACACACAACAATGAATGAAAATATGGTTTGTAACAAGTTTATTAAGAAACAAATCAAACATAACACTTCAGTTAACAGTCCTCATCGCTTAAAATTAAAAACAGAAAAAGAGCTAAAACCAAAGACCATATAAAAGCATCCCCAGTTCCTTAAGGGGCCAAGGGGGAAATGAAAGCAATATCAACACAGAAATACACATTTCATCATAGCGGAACCTGATAATGAAACAAAGGTATACCTGCATCAATAACTTAAAGCAATTAAGAAAATAAACATTTTATTTATTAATTCATTACAAAAAAAGAGCCATCCACTACCTGGTGTGTATTTTGCCTTAATGCCAGCATTAAGTAAAGGGATGAGAGAGAAACTATAATAGAAGGCCAGCAAAGGGTATTTCTTTGATAGCATAAGACACATCTAAAGCAGAGAGTTGATCTGCAGGATTAAATTAAAGCAGGATTCTGTTTCGTGGATTCTGGTTTGGCAACTTCAAAATATATCCAGACCTCAATAACGTCCTGGTGCCCAGTCTCTGACCATTGTGTGGTATAAAAGCCCACTCCAACAACTATATAAAGCTTTAACGTTCTACTAAACCAGCATTAGCTTTCCCTCAACACTCAGACAACATGAACTTGCTCTTTATAAATACGCTCTCATTTGTGTATATTTGGTTTAAGCTAGAGGTAGGCCGTACCTTCTGACTACAGCATCCCTCCCAAATAATCATTCTTGACCTTTAAATGCTTAGGCCACTGACTGTGGGAAATAAAACAAAAAAACATACACATGAAATGACGAAATTATGTTAAACATTGGTTATACAAAATCAATTGTCAGAAGAGGTCAATTTATGATTGCTTCCATTTGTTGTTCATTTATGATAAAGAGTACATTGAGCAAGTGGTTTCTAACCTGTCTTTCCTTACTTACTTTTCTGTTTATCAGAAACTTTCCCTTTATAAATAGCATCTAGTCCACCCACACTGACTGTCCCAAAACACTACATCCTCTCAGACAGGGCTTTCATCAGCAAAACCGGGACCTTTCAACAAGGGGACGCACTAATGTCCTCTATTTGACCCGGTGGAAAATAACATTTTCTATCACAGGGTCTGTGAATTCATGATTGTATTTACTTGCATACACAGTACAACAGAGTCTGTTTGGAAGTGACTGATATATGATTTACAAATATCACTGTCATTTATTCTTTGGGTCTCCTTGGGTTGAGTCATATCTGGCATATATTGCAAATGGCATTGTTTATAATGACAAATAACTGCCTAAATTCCCCTGGTGGTTTTATATCAATGAGTTTTCATGTCAAAATATCACTAAAAACCAATGAAAAAATAAATTTAAATAATGTAGGTGGCAAAAAAGAAAAAGTAGAAGTGATATTTGATGAAGTGAAACTTTCTCCATTTTGGAGAATCATTTGAAATGATTGAAAAAAAGTATTAATTTTAAGAAGTCCAGAGTAAATTAGAATAGCAAAACACTATGAAAAGCCTGCTTAAAACGAACTACATTGACATTAATGACAGAGCAAGCAGATGCAGGGTGAAAAACTCTCATTTTGTGTAGAGCGCACTAACACTGACCTCAATATTCACTTCCTGCTGTTTGAAGCATGTTTTAACTGACTGTCACAGGAAGAGAGTGGAAGACAGAGCACATGGAGAAGAAAAGACCTCCTCATCCACAACATCAGCAGCCTCGTTCTAGATTTTTCTCTTTAGACATCAAAAAACGTTCTATTCTACTGCACAAATCTACCTAGCGACATTTACTAGCTTCTCCTACGTACAGTAGCACAAAGACAGACGTGTTTATATAGAGGAAATGAAAATACAAAAAGTAAACATCCTGACTTTCACACACAATACGAATAAAATAATTGAAAAATGCCATTTCATTACATAGGACAAAATAAGATGCCTTGCATAGGGGGAGGGAGGGGGGCTAAGAGCAAACATAGGTAGGAAAACCATGCATACCGAAAGGCGATATGGGGGACTTAAACTGAACGTATCACATAGTGCAAAAATCCCAAGAAGAAACGAGGGACTGAATCAAATGCGAATGAATCTCTGAGCCCAGCCCAACCCACCCAGCCCCGTCACCAGGCCGTTTCCCCAAACATCCCCACCGGTGTGGACTTTGGTCTGTCCTGTGATAAACAAGGCATCAGGAGATGAGATTGCTGTGGTGATGGAGGTCTTGTGACCCCATCCCTGCCCACTTTGGTGAATGCCGCTAGCGCATCTTGTGATCATCAGTGTTGCCCATGTTGGAGCCAGGGCTGGGGTCCTGCTGTCGCCTGGGCTGGGTCACACACACAATCACACATGCAAATACACGCACCCCAACAAACAAACCGAGACAGAGACAGAAATATAGTTAAAATGGTTGTGCTGTGATTGACTCGCTGACATGTTGGTTCTCAAACTAGAAACTAAGAGTAAGAGGTTGCAGCAACATTGCATATACAATAACAGAGTCAGATATTAAAAGTTTATGATCTTTAGATCTGTCTGGAAATTATAGATATATGATTCACAAACATTACTTTCATTTCAAATTGCCATTTACTTTTGAGGTTGAAAAACGTTTATTAGAGTCATATGGTATAAATTACTTATTTATAATGACAAACTGTATAAATTCAATGTGATTTTATATTGAATAAAGGAAGTTTTATGTCAAAAACAAAAGAAAACAAAAAGGGAAATAATGTAGATGTGTGGAACACTGTGGAAAGCCTGCTTAACACACACACCAGGACAGAGACAGAGTACAGTTATTTTCTGACATGTTAGTTCTCAGTCAACAAACAAACACAGGATGAGTAGAAAAGTTTGCAGCCCAAACATGCAATTGCTTTCCGTGTCCAGCAGAGGACGGCAGAGATCAACGTCAGTCTGGACGCTATAAATTGAGCAGCTTTATTTGGTTGAAGTGGCAGACATTAGTCATTAGTCAGGGGGAAGTCTTCAAATCACTAGCTTTAAAAATAAAGATATGACTGATGGCCTTGTCACAGATACATATGTTTATGTGCCTATGTCTAAATCTCTCCCTGACATAGATGTCTGAGCACAGACAGAGCAGACGGACAGACAGACAGGCAGACGGTGAGAGAAAGATAGACGAAGAGGCAGACATAGTGTATCTCACATAGTGTGAGGTCATCATCCATGGCAGCGGCGATTATAGCACACTCTAACCCATGAGCTACGCAATGCTGTTTTTACTCGACCCAACGCCTGGGAATCCCATCTTTAAGCGTATCCATTAACAGATCAAGCTGTTATTGCTGTCATACACACAGCACGAAGCAGTCTGGTGCACTGACGCACTGTAAATAATAAGCATTATCTAGCTGCTGACAACTTTGCTGAACTGCAGAATTAAACGTATTTGTTTAACAATGCACTGATTGTTATTTATCAACTAAGTTTGCGGTCAATAGTTTTTAAAGAAATTAACACTTTTATTCAACAAGGACATTAAATTGAGCAAGTGTGACAGTAAAGACATTTATAATGTTACAAAAGGTTTATATTTCAAATAAATGCTCTTCTTTTGAACTTTTTTATTCATCAAAGAATCTTGAAAAAAATTATCACGATTTTCACAACAAAAAATAATAATAATTGAGCAGCACAACTGTTTTCAACATTGATGTTTTAAATTATTTTAAATTGTAACAATAATAATAATTCACATTATTATAGTTTTTACTGTAGTTTTGATCCAAAAACAATCACACCGCTCCCAAACTTTACTATATAAATAATAATAAATAAAAATAATATAAAAATAACATATGTTTTATCATATTATTTATAACACTGTATTATTTTTAGTGCTGTCAAATCAATTAATCACAATTAATCGAATTTAACATAAGTTTGTGCTTACATAATACAGTGTATGTGTATATATATAGGCCTATATATATATATATATATAAAATATATGTGTGTGTGTGTGTGTGTGTGTATATATATGTATAAATATGTGTGTATACAATACACACAGACATTTACGTTTATAAAATAATATATATACACACATATTATGCAAACACAAACTTTTGTTATTTGCGATTAAGTAAAAATGTACCTATTTGACAGCACTAATAATTTGATATGATTTTTCACATTTTTAAACGAATGTGAAAGGTGACACAATAATGCTTCACAAAGCTTAAACCAACATAAGCTGGTTTGTTGGTCTTAGCTGATTTCAACTGGTCTCTTAAGTTGTTTAGCTGGGTGGCCAGATGGTCTACCACCTTAACCAGCTGAAAAATACCAGTCAACACACCAGGCTGACCAGACCAGGTTGGACCAACAAACCAGTTTAGGTTTGAGTTTAAGATGTTGTTTTCAGCGGGGCAATACATAATCTAAATGCTGGGCAAAAATAAGAGCACAAATCAAACTGCAGAAGATGTCATATATATCTTTAGGGCTTTATAAAGCACAAAAAGCATTTTTATGTTTGCTGCTTAGTATTTAAGCTTTGAAAAAGCACGTTTGTGTGGATGAGAGGACGAAGCATCGATCAAACGGAGCCCAGCTGAAGCACTCTCCTGTACCACAAGTCAATAGTGCTTAGATTCTGCTGGGCAGACAGCGCTGCTAATGAAAAAGATCAATACTAATGATATATTAATACTTTCACTGGCCCAACATCACTCATCCTCTAATCCCACCTGCAGTAAAGGCCTGGGTTTCATGAAAAATGGCCTATCTATTTTTCATCCATCTCTTTACCATCTATCACGCAGAAGGCCATTACCCTCTTCGATATCTTTCAGCTTTGATTCGCCCCCTTGGACTCCCTGCGTACACAAACAGTGACGGAACCGCATTAAGACGGAGGACAAATAAGTGCGTACGCAGAGCGAATGTTCCCCTTTGTCTCTTTTCCAGTGAGGTCGTAAGTCTCTAAATGCATTGTTTGCCTTTTCAAACAAACCTGGCCCACTTTCCCAGAAAACACTGTCTTTCTGCGGATCCAGACTGCCGTTGTGCTGCTTTTTATCCAATTACAGATGATGGAGTTTGACCACAGCTATGCGAGCGCCGTGTGGAGCGCGAAAGGCTCGGGGTTCGATCCATGCTCAAGGATTATTCGCTTTCCAAAATAAAGCCGACCGAACCGTGCAGCTCGAAAAACAAGCTCCGAACGAGGATCAGACTCCACACTGCTGGGATGAGAAAGCATGAATTATAGAATAATTACAGGGTTTCATTTTCCACCGCTCACAGTGACTTTGAGCTTTGAGGGAAAAATATTTGGCCCGTGAGTCACAGATCGCCTGACTGCAATGAGTAAGAAATTTGATTTTCATAAGCAGCCAGATCTATTTAAAAAAGAGACCTTGGCGTGATTGATTTTGGAAGAGAGGATGAAGAGTGTGTAAAGGAACGCCTGAGGGTGTAGATTAGGAGGGAGGAATATAAAGGCGGCGGTTCATAAGGGGAATCTTTCTGGTCATGTGCTGCCAAGCTGTGCCTGAGAGCTCCCAGAGGGCTTTGCAGCAGGGGAGTGGGTGGGCGGGGCAGTGAGGAATCTTGGGATGGAAGTCTGGTCTCCATTACAGAGGTCTGAGGAGAGCGAGCTGGGGGTCTCTCACGCCGGTTGTGTTTTTTGCACTTACAGTATAAGACCCAAGGTTGCTTATAGCAGCCTGAATTCCCACTTACACACACCTACGTGTAACACATATAGACACAGTAAATACACACACACAGAAGAATACATAAAGACACAGAGGTGCTCTTTCATGCACATGCTCTTGTGAAATACACACTCATGTTCACACACTTACAGACACAGACACGGTTTAGTGCATGACACAAGGATAGAGAGAAGCAGAGGAGACAGACCCTGGTCCTTGAAGGCCATCAGTCCCAGATTTTTGATGCCACAGGGTCCTAAAAAACACAATTTGGTTTTCATCTTAAGAGCGCAGTTTTGATTGATTGTAGAATGATTATATTTGAAGACTTACAATGCAAAGACACTTCATGCACTAAGCCATGAGCAAACAAGTAAAGGACTTCAATAGCTTACACGTACACAAACTCACATGGAGTACATTTATGCATGCATACAGAATACTACGAAACACACATGCCCTCCTTCATTATGCTTTTGTTCTGGATCATTTATAGTAAACAGAAAATCAAGGCAGCAGTTCACTACATAAAATCCTAAATTGTTGTCTTACCTCCTGAGTTATTAAATGACTGAGATGTGCCATCGGCATCTGCTAAATGACAAGTGATCAAATCAGTATTACCCCAGACAAGCTGTTTAGCTACGTCAAGAGCACTCACAACATGCAGGGAACAGGGAACAGACACAAATGATGTGAGGTGGCACTTATTTACCTGTTCCTGCCGTGCAATTTTGAAAGGAAACAGAATTTACAACTACCTTTTTTGACGTACAAATGCCAAAGTAAAAAATGTTCTAAAAAACGTTCATGTTAAAATGCTTTTTTAAAGCAATTTCTTACATTACTTTTAGAATTAATTCAATTCTTTAGGTTTAATAAAATAATTGAAAGGTCAAAAACAAGAACAGGAACAAAACGAAAAAATTCATGAAAATTAAAGCTACAATATGTCATTTTTATTCGCCGCTAAAGGGTCTCTAACCTCTTACAATATCAAAGGCGTAGGTTGATGATGCAGTGATAAGCGGAATGATGGGACTTGCTGTCATGCTGATGGATTTAATAATGTTTATGGATGAGTGAAAACAATCATGTTTTTTAACATGTGGTATGAAGCAGGTCGCGATTGCTAATAAGAGACAGATATCAGCGCCACACGCGAGTCCCGTGGATATAAAGGAATAAGGACATTTAATTCTACCGAACTACACGCAAGTGCTGAATTAATACTCACACTGGTCAGTTTAAATTAGTTTGAATTAAACTTGTGAGGTAACGCAGCGCTGTTTCACTTGGTCTAACATTACACTATCACACTAAACAGCATTTGAGTGTGTTGAAAGTTATAATGTTATTCTATGAGTTAGCTTGTTTGCTATATGAGACTAGCAGTAAGCTAGATCAACATTAGAATAACATACTGATCATATTCTAACATTTCATCATGTTGAGCTATATAACATTGATTAGTTTTATGTACATTTGCTCATCTGTCTAATAAAGTACATGCAAGGGCGGCGTCCCTGTCAAGTCGTGACTCGCGAAGCCAAGTCCAAGTTAGTCGCGGACGTGAAGCTCTCAGCATCTTGAAAACGCCACGCTGATATTGATCCTCGTTTTAGTTCTCCTTTTGTCCCAAAGTCTGCTTGCCATGGTCCATAATGTTTGAACGAAACAACAACAGCGTGCCGCTAGACGTTACACACTACGCAGTCGTCCACATCTGTCGCCATGGTTACTATGGCAGTACAAGCGGAAACCAGGGACAATGCGGATATTACGTCATTGACAGCCGACAAGTGAACAGGGACGGGCACTTTTTAAAATTGTGAATTTCTCTAAATTGATCATTTTTGGAAACATTTAGGATAATGGAAGTACACAATTGAAAGAAATATATAACACTGTGCAAGTGGTTCTTACATATTGTACCTTTAAGTACATAATACGTACATAATATATATATATATATATTATGTACGTATATATATATATATATATATATATATATTTATATATATATATATATATATATATATATATATATATTTCCATTACTGTAATGTGGAAAAATGCATAATAAATAAAGTTTAATTAATAAAAGTACATTATTATGTTACTTTGCTCTGCCTTTATGGTTTTTATTTTATTAAAAACACTGCCCTACAATAGTTCATAAAAATATTACCTATTGGAATCATCATCGAGAATAATAAGAATTACAACAAAAAACAACAACAACAACCTCAAAAGTAAAATGTCCGGATACATTACAATAATTACATATTTTGGGGAAAATGTGCTCAGTTGTCATGAATAAATAATGTGGCAATGCAGTAATCTCCAAATAATAGGCCTCATTTTATTTATGTAAAATAAAGTTTTTCTATTATGGAATGAAATCTGATCTAGACATGATTTTTTGAGATTCACTCAACCACTTTGGCTTGACCCATAAGAAAAGATGCCGGTGGCACCACTTTATCATCTCTCGGCTCAGGAGATACTAAAACATTTTTTAGTGAACTGCTCCTTAAAGCATCATATATTTTGGTAGTGGCAATCAATCAAAATATTAGCAAGAGGAATTAGGTAAAGATTATGCAAAAAAAGCACATACAGAACAGAAGTATTGTACATGCACAAGTGGAAAACGCATGTACACATTCACACGCACACACACAAACTAAGACCTACTGAGCTCTGTTACCAAAAAAATAAATAAAAAAGATTTTAAGCATGCACTAACTGATCGAAACTTCACACACTCCTCACTCACTCCAGCTCTCACCTCCAAGTCCTCACGGTGCGAGCGATCCCTGTCCTCGAAATCACGAGTCCTTCTGCGGGCTTCCTCAAAGGCTGCTTGGGCTAGAGCATCCTCCTGCTGTATAAACACACAAAAAGACAGGAAGCCAGGCGGCGGTCAGTCATTTCTGATGCACATAAGGAACAAGAGGCAGTTTGACAGCACAAGGTGGTTTATCTGTACCTGTGCTCTCTCATCATCATATTCCAGACAACCCATCCCATCCAGACGCTGAAGATCAATCCATCCTTTCCAGATCACACACACTCCATTCAGGATCATAGGAGCCTTCAGGTACACCTGCACACACGCACACACACTTAGTTATTATGGGTATTATGACATACACACCAGCACAATAACAACAACAATAATAAAAAGTAAAATGAGATGGAATCTGTGGAATGTGTTGCATATTCTGAGCAGATTTAGAAGGGAAATTTGAAGAATTTTGGAAAAATGTCCTAATTGCCGAGTGACATCTCATTAGTTTAGTCTGGATATATTACTTTAAGTATTTAATTTACAATTAAAAATGATTAATTATTAAATTAATACAATTCTTGAGGGGGAAAAACATAGTGAGTAGTAGTATGGCACAATGATTTATTTTTATTTTTTAAATATTTTGTAATATTTTTTAATTTTTTATAATTTTATTATTTATTTTATTATTTGACCAGAATCATTAAATGTAAGCTTTTGTTGAAAATGGAACTTGGCGCATGCATTTTAAACATTTTAAAAGGTTTTTAAAAGGTCCTTTCTTTTCTCTTTTTGTGTCACTGATTTATCTAACAACTACACGATACTACAGATATAATTAACTCTCCAGTAAACCCATCTTCTCCACCTACACAGACACAACAAGCGCTTGGAACAGGTGAAATGCCATAACCACCCACTCCACAGTTGTATCCGCTCATGAAAACCCCCTCTCAACGTCACACCTGGCTGTACAATGGTTCATTTGAATTGTAAAACACTTTGTGAGCTGTTCAGTGCAAGTCACTGCTGTAAACGGCCTCAAAACTGGACTGGACATATAAACATTTAACCATTACACTCTTTTCTGTCTCTTTATGTCCTATCTCAGTCTCAGCCCAGCCAATGTCTGTAGGGCAGCCTCCAATGTTTGTTTCCTGCGATGAGAGTGTTTATTTATAGAGGCCAGCGTAGTAGAGAGTAAGGGTACACCGATGCAGAGACAGGCAAAGCCTGTCTGAATTTATTTATACTGAGCGTGGCCAACGAGTGCACACGGCAGCGCAGGCGAGGACATGATTGCATCCGTGTGTGAGATGATGGGTGGGACTATGAATAAGACAAGGTGGACAAAGAGTGAGAGAGATGTTGAGAATGTGGAGACAGGGGTATATGACTGTCTGTCTGGCTCAGAGCCACAGGAATATCACATCTCTGCCACTGAGGAATCCAGGCTGAGACAAAAGCGTGCAGTCTGTCGGCCTGTGGGTGCTGTTTATTTCTGTAACTGCAGTGAAAGAGGCCAGCTATAAATGCATACGCATATGCACGTATCCTCAGCGTTACCCGCCAAAACCAACGAGCCACCCGAGTCACCAAATAAGAGCGAAGTTCCAAAAAGGTCGAGAAACACAGGAACACTGCGGTGTGTTGTTGGATACTCGACGTCCCCCACTGGGCGCTGGTGACTGCTGGAGCGACCTGCCAGACAAACACTCTCCGCCAAAGCAGACACAACATGAGCTTTGTCTGACTTTACTGCCGTCCTTTAAGCATCTGTGTGTATCTGTGTGTGTGTGTGGAGGAACTGCTTTTGGAGTCAGTTCAGGGGGTAAACTGCTGTCTGCCCTGGTTTCATAACCCACTAAATTCACCACAGCGATGTGAATGTCGTCTGGCATAAATATAGCTCACCAATTCATTTATCAAACACTAACTTTCCTATTCGAGAAAAAAGGGTACATGGTTTAATAAATATACACTACACAAAGAAGTATCTTATGATCACCAATGCTGCATTTATATGATCAAAACTACAAAAAAAACAATAATACTGTGAATTATTATTATGATATGTTTTAATATTAATATATTATAATAATACGTGTTGTATTTTTTCCCTCTGTCAAATTGATTAATCGTAATTAATCGTAATTAAAAGTTTTTGTTTACATAATGTGTATGTTTATTATATATATATATAATTTGTGTGTGTGTGTGTGTGTGTGTGTGTGTGTACGTATACGTATATATACGTATACAGTATACACACAGACATATATGTACATTTTTTAAAATACAATAATACAAACACACACACACACACACACACACACACACACATATGTAAATGTTGCCGACTTTTAATGTTTTATACGGTTGTGTATATAGACACTTAATCGCATGACTGTTACACTAAACATCATATATAACATAGATGAGAAGTGATAAATATGCCATTCAAAATGTGTGTGAATTCAAATAAACAATCACCTTGTCAACCTAAAACATCTTATTGCTTATGGCTGCTTAGATTAAGCAAGGATTAGGTCTTAGTTCAATTGGGACATTTAAGTAGCTTTTATAAACGTGCCTTAGAAAAAAAAATGACTGTGTGCCTCTTGAAACAAAACAATGGCAGTGCCATATTTTAAGATATATGCATTTTAGTCTGGGACTAGGCTTAAGCCTTGTCTGTGAAACCGGGCATCAATCTTTTTAAAAGTATTTCCATGTGTATATCCACCTCGGATGTAAAAACATCAGTCCAAAGAAAGTGATATGAAAAAACATGTGAGTATTTTCACACCTGAGGAAACGGCTGCTTTCCTGTCAGCAGTGAAGGGCTTTTCTGACTATGTTCCCTTTCTAAAAACCTCTCTGGAACCGTTTCCCAAGCTCAGCTCCGTGTGCCTCTTCCACCCCCACCTGCCCTCCTGAAACTCCTTCCCCATGTTTCCTCACAGGATGTGCCGTCGGCTGTGATCTGTGTCCCCCTCAGCAGTAAAACACAGGTAGGAAAAATAAAGCCAGCTCAGTTCTGCAGCAGTTTATCTAAACATCAGTGAAGCCCACGAGTCAACGGTCTGACTGAAATCATATCCTTAGCCACACTGTGATTTCAGCTTAAAAGATGCAGGCTCATGAATACTCATGTAGAGATAATGCTAGGAAATGTTTACAGTGTAATTAAAGAGCAAATTTAAAACAAAGTGCTGAGGAATCAAAAAAGCACAATATTCCAAACATAGCTGAAATATAATATCTCAGAGGGACGGAAGAAAAAATCATCCATTTCTGAGAAGCGCGGAACAATGGGCCATACATCTGAAATAAATGCTGAATATGAAACCTACATGTATTTTTATCATTTCGGATTCTTTTTTTCTCTCGTCTGTCCAACTCAAACAGTTTCTTCTCCCAACAAATACAGGCCTTATAGCCATTAATAACATATTTAAAAAGCCTTCCTGGGCTTCATCCAGAAAGAACATTCATAACTCCATCAGCCTAAACACACAGTTTTCATTGGAGCCAAACCAACAATGCAGACATATGAGAAAAGCAGTTCTCTTGCTCTTCCTCTGCTGTTTTTCATTGGGTATTTCTGGGAGGTGATGAGTTGTCAAGCCACCCCCTGAGGATCAGTGAAGACCCAGGTAAGAGAGCAGGGGTGGATGGGTAGTTACACTCAGGTCATGGTTCACGTGTGCGTGTGTGTGTGTGTGTGTGTGTGTGTGTGTGTGTGTGTGTGTGTGTGTGTGTGTGTGTGTGTGTGTGTGTGTGTGTGTGTGTGTGTGTGTGTGTGTGTGCGCGTGCGTGTTAGGGATGTTTCCGTCCTAAAGTGGTTCCCCCAAGAAGACTGCAGATCTTTCATTCATAGTTAAAGTCAACATGAATTGCCATTTGCAACATATTTGACTTGTGTAATGTGATGTATTTTAATTGTGATGTATGTTGGGTGGGACTTGATTTTTATCCATCGGGAATTGATTAGATTGGGAAAAGTGGGAGGTACTGTACATACCACATTGGAGCCAGACCGAAAGATAGATTGCAGCAGAAACATCCATTCAGAAGAAGAGCAAAGTATTTTTTATTTAATAATTATTTATTTAATAAACCGTGATACATTTTTTTCAGGATGTAAGAGGATTGTTCAGGATGTTTCATTTTTTACTGTCACTTTTTGAATCATAAATTCTTATTAACCCCAAACTTTAGTGTACATCTTTCAAAGCTTCATGTTGCGCATTATCACCAACTAAAATTTTATTTTCATCTACTAAAACATCCCATCCCTTTATAGTCAATTTCCTCAAATCTATGAATATGAAGAGTCGCAACAATAATAATAAAAAATGTTATTCTGTGGAATAACATGCACTGAATTATTTACACTATTATTTACACTAAGACCAGGAATATGTATTAGCAAAATAAATGGGGTACATTTTTAGTTCAGGAAACACTACAACCATCTTCTAAAGTCTACAATCTGTGCTCATTGAAGACCACGGGCCATATTTAACAAATAAACGTGTGCGAGATATGAAATGGGAAAGACTGGAGGTACAGTAGAGACGGTGCTGGGTGGGGCAGCTGTAAGGATAAGACACAGAGGATCTGTGTGTGTTTGTGGAGCTGAGCAGAGGCGGGAGGGGGTGCGAGGGAGCGAGTAAACACTGGGATTGAATTTAGCCACGGAGGCTTTTGATTCAGACAGCCAAAACAATCCCGGGACCTGCACACAGCCTATAGGCCCCAGACAAGACAGACGGGTTAACATGCATCTGTTCATCAACCTCTTTCTCTCCTGCCCTCTATATCGCTCTCTTTTACTCTGTCTGCCTCTCTTTACACTTCTTAGATTAAGTAAACAGTCCTCGTACCTGTAGCGCTTTAAAAATGTGGGTCTCACTGATGTCTTTTGTCTGTGTCACTGTGCCATGACTGAGTCAGAGCGACATCAAAGTCTTTCTCTTTCTTACAAACACAATAGCGCAGTCAGAGAGAGCGGTCTGAACATGTTCTTCCCCCCGAGTTTACATGTGCGTATCAGTGTGTTGAGACATGAGGGAGATATGCACAATGCACAGCAAATTAAGTTGACTAACTACACACACTTCTCACTGTGTGAACTGATTTCTCCAATGTGTTTATCTATGATACAGTACAAATGTTAGTTAGTCAAGTGTTCAGTCACTCCCAGCAGATGCGCGTGGCATCATCCGGCATTCAAATTTAATGTATTTGCATATTTATCCACTTTTATTTTTTCATTATTATTGGTTGCCACATATGGTAATTTTGACCAAGACCAGGAAATAGGAATTAAACAAAGATTAAGTTGAAAGCAATTCAGGAAGTTTATACAAAATAATACACCCTTCTTTTGGTGGATGTAAGATTTTATATGTTTTTGTAGGAAGTATCATTATGCTCAGTGAGACTTCATTTACAGTATTTGATAAAAAAAAAAAAAAAAATGTATTTAAAATTTAAAAAATTTAAATGTATTTTATTCCTGTGATGTCAACTGTGATGTGGTACTTTGATTTCATAGACCAATCGGTCTGCGCAGCATCGCTTCAAGTCAAGCATACATTAATTCAGGAACAAAACCAACAAACGAGTCACTGAATTATTAATTCAACTGATTTGTTAAAAACGCTGATTCATTCAGAAACATAACTGTTTTTGCTCAGAAACGGTTCTTTGGTGGCTTTGTTCAAAATAACCGACAATATTGTGCCTAGAATGTAAGTTATTCAATATTAACTCCTTGTTTACTCTTCCTTACTGAACTGTTGTATTAAGAAAAATTACACATTATATAATTTTTCCATCAGATATCACAGCCATGCAGAAATACAGCACTTTTGCTGTATGATGAGATATTGCTTAATTCTAAAATGACAATTTTTTGTAAAATTTAGTAAAACTAATGAATATGACAAGACAAAATTGCCACTGATATTAAGTGCTCTAGTCTATTTATTTATATTTTTTTCTATTGCTGTCAGAAATATACACACATTTGTATTGTAGACCTACTGCAAACAAAATACCGGTAGCTTCAATATGGAGTTTAAACCAAAAGTTCGGAAGGAGATGTCAATAAACATACAAATATAGAAGCGTTCTTTCTCGCGTGACTGTTTCTCCGGCATCCCACAACCACTCCATCTCCACCTTTATTTTTAATTTTGACTACATATAAACCAACTTTAAGTATCCATTGAGTTATGTAGAGGCATGCAGCAAATTCATTTGTGATTTCACAGCCAAATATCTGCATGCTGACTCATATAAAACCTGTCAGCAGGGAACAACTGAACGACAAGGCTTGTAATTTGGGTCTAAAATTATATAGAGTGTGTGTCCTGGTTATCAGGAGCCCCCCCCACTGACTGCTTTTGCCGAATGTGACATCAACCCAGCAGGGATACCTGGAGGTTTAATCACTGTGGGAGTCTGCATTAAACAGGTCATTAAAAGACAAAATTAGACTATCAATGATTAGACAAAAACAGAGATATAGAGACTGAGAAAACAGGAAGTGCAAACTCGAGACATGCCACCTAGTGGGTGACATCCTGTTTCCCACCATGCACCTCTCCAGGGAGCACGGGCTTATGAGGAGGAGGACAAAGACGCAGGGGGGAAGGGACACATCAGTGGCAGATGTGCAGCCAACAACCATGTGGAAATGATCAATGCGACCAATTAGAGGCACACACAGCACTCCTCAATCTAGTGTGCATGCGAGTGCGTACGCTTGTGCACTACTTAGGCAACACCTCATGTACGTTTCCAGCCAGTAGCGTTCTGTCTTTACCACTCGAAAGTATTTTCGCAGAGGTAAACAAATAATCCAGAATAAATTATAAAATGAAAACAGGAGCTGAAAGGCGTTGTCAGATGTGGGGTGAGTTTGTTTTTCTGCTAGATACATAAGCGCTCCCACGTTCTTGCAGTTTTGCAGGGCTATTTCTAGCCTGACTAGCACAGGGGTTTCATTTACGAGCAGGCCAAACCCGAGTCCTTCCCAGGGTGCTTTGGGGCAAGGGGAGGCTTCGGCACGCTCTCATATGGACCTGAATCCCACGCTTCACAAACGAAGCCCTGCCTCCCACACACACACTCTCCTCTAAAATGATTTCCACATCTGTAGAGACAGCCAGAGTTTTTTTTTTAAGTGCAGCTACATGGAGAAGGAAAAAAAGTGGAGGGGAGAGTAGAAAACGGTTTGACCACAGACTTCCTCCTCAAAAATGAAACGTCAGCTCCCACATCCCCTATACCCTGGCGTATGACACTCAAAAACGCACGCACTGCCAGCCCCCTGTATGCATTCATGCGTCCCTAGATTTATGAATAATATACGAATAAAATATCGGAACACAAACGAGATTTTGAAGTGAATAAACAAACTCACTAACTCCTAGCATAAGTTTAATGTTATTATACTAAAGTCACATAGTGCTACTGATTCAGGCTACTTCATTGTCCTCACATCTACGCAGGAAATGAGATGAAACCAGCAGAACGTTACTTGCGCAGCAGCCAATAGTGGCAGCCAAGAACCGTCATCTCTTCAGAGAGAAAAAGAAAGTGAAATGGATAGAGAGAAGTGTAGGCCACACACAGCACACCATCAGATCTACTGCGACTGTTTAAGCACGCACACACACACACACACGCACGCACGCACGCACGCACGCACGCACACACACACACACACACACACACACACACACACACACACACACTGCTGGTAGGCCTAAACAAATGCCTTTAATTGGAAGGCACTAATTGAAAGGAGAGTTTAAAAGATCTTTGAAGAGAAAAACCCTGATTGGGAATTTGTTTACCACAACTACAGTACAGCTTCTGCTGTAGACCAGAAAGAAATGTATTGAGAGTTATAGTACAGACAGGGATCTCTTCTATTAGTTCCACTTTAATTTTTTCATAGAACAATTAGATCTCAGATGAAAATTGCTGCTCAAGTGTGACAGTGTTTTGTTTTCATTTGAATAGAATTTGGACTAAAAAGTAAATTTTTGCAAATTTCTAATTATACTCTAAAAACAGTGAACAGTAGTGTAGCTCACTAGTCTGGTCTTGGAAGAATCTTGAGAAATATTTGGGTTCATAAACAAATTTCTAAGTGAAAACCCTGAAATGAAGGGGACAAATGAAAGTGTTCTGCATTTAATCTCCGTGCCGCAGAAACAACTGGGATATTAAAGTCTCACTTCAATTCTGAAGACAGATTACAGATTCAGTTGTGACTCATATGCATCTAAACTAAAATGGATTTGAAATTAACTGAATTAAAATGGATCTGAAAGTGGGAGTTCTGATGAATTAAAATAATATGAACTGTAATGAATTGGGCAAAAGTGAACTGAATTGAATGACCCAGTGCTGTGGTAAGGTGTGTGACTGGCGCACTGGCAGGCTGTCCCTCGTTCAGACACGTGCCAGGCCATCATCAGCAGATTTGCAACATGTGAGGGAAAAGAAAACCAGCAGAGGAGCGTTTGAAGCCAAGAGAGGAGGAAGCCGGTTCTGTATGAGGGGGGCAGAACACACACACACACACGCACACACACACAAACTTACACGAAGGCTGACAGAGGGGCATTGTGTCCCCACACCTCATGAGTGGAGCTTTCTGTGAGGAAGAGAGTGTGTGTTTGTGTGTGATCCCACATGAGTGCTAATTATGCGGCAGTTGCTGATCACTGGATTATTCACACATACTGACATAATGTGTCTGACAAAACTCCGTCTGTGTGTGTGTGTGTGCGCGCGCATTTCTCAGACATCTCTATATGTGAGTCAGTGCCCTCAAAAGGCCTTTCCTGGACTTTCCCTCTTTTTGTTCAGTAAAAGAGCTTTATTTCACATGTCACAGTAAGTGCTGTATCAGCTCTGTGACTCAAATATGATTTGTCACAGAACAGTGGTAAAACAACAAAGACAAGTTGTTACTGACCCACTGCCCATATCTTTTCTACACTCTAAAAAAATGCTTGGTTGTTTCAACTCAAATTTGGGTCAAATATATGGACAAACCCAGCCGTTGGGTTACATTTTTCAATTTAAAATGTTAACCCAACGGTTGGGTTCGTCCATATTTGACCCAAATTTGGGTTAAAACAATCCAGCATTTTTTAGAGTGTAGACGAGCATGAATGTCTATAGTGGTCCAGGCTTGTTTGTGCTGGTTGGTACATGTCTAGATGGTGGACCAGCATAGCCATGCTGTTAAGTTGGTTGACCAGTATGGTCTTTCTGTGTGAAGGTGGTTCACCAAAGTAATATTTGGTTAACATAATTAAGCTGTTTTTACCCACCAGCAAGAGCGTGAAGGCACGTGCGACAAAAAAGACGTCATTATGTGAATGGGTGAATGTGAGGCAATATGTAAAGCGCTTTGGTGGCCATGGGTCTGTTAAAGCGCTATATAAATCCAGTCCATTTACCATTTACCATTAGGTGGTCGTGCGCGAAACCCTATTTCGCATGCCGGTATGCACTGCATTTTTTGTAACTTTGCGCATGCTCCACTTCCAAAGATGCACGACTTTGATTAATTGTCTAAATGAATTGCTTACATTTACATTGTTGTTTAATTTAGTTTTATGCATATGTATATATATTGACATTTTCCAATGTCAATCTCAATGATTGGGTTTTTTCATGATTCTTTAGCTCTTTTGTTGAGGGTTTGGTGAAGTGTAAAAACAAACATCGTCACGTGTGTACCTCACTTCCTGATGGTTTAGACTCGAGGACAATTACTCCAAGTCACCCCCTGTCGTTTCAAAGAACAACGGCAAGCGCGCCAAGTATAAACGCTTCGTTCGTTTGGGGAGGAGCGTGTGCAGTTAGCGGAGGCTCGCGGTGCAGAGCCAGGCGAAAGTATAGGCTTAAGAGCCCTCCTGTCGTCCATCCTAGTTGTCATACACTTGCTTGACTCATGGCCCTGAAATCAGGATCCTCCTCCTCAACAAAGACATGACATACAACTCTCCGTGCACTCAGAGAGACAGTCATATCTGTGTGTGTATGAGTAAGAGCAAGCAAAAGGCAGCTGTCCTTTCAATAAAGAGATACTAACAGGCCCCAAGGACACACACACACACACACACAGCAGAGGTACAACACGTAGAAAAGAGAGGGAGGGAAGGTTAACATTTAAGTGGGAGGTGTAGCTAGCTACAATCCTGATATCTTACAAAACTGACGCACAAATCCATCTCACCTATATTCTCACTCAATGCATAGGTATATCTATCCATCCACATATCCATCTGTTAGCCACTGTGTTCACATTAAAGTTTTCCAGACTAGGTGACACTGTTCAGACACAAACAAAGTGTCTGTGAGGTTGCAGTTGAGCTCCTACACACACACACACACACACACCCACACACAAAACAGGTGCGGCCCGGTGCAGGTGTTGAGCACGCCTAGGCAAAGCAGCCGGAGAGATAGAGCATGCGTTTCTGTGTAATCAGAGAAGGGCAGAAACTAAACGTTTGCAGTATTGTTTCAGCGACACACGCTCCAGACACTCCCACACGCACATATCCAAATTAACCGACAAAAGCCCTCTTTTGTTAATGCACTCGCACAGAGGAAGACAGAAGCCCCACAGGCCTGAAGTTCTCTGCCCACGCCACCTGCCACAAACACAAAGACAGAGGGGTGTCCGTCCATTAGGGTCGTTCTGGCTCTCTGTCTCCACCCACAAATCCCTACAACCTACAATTAGGCTACACCTTTCTTCATCAGGATAACCCCCCTTTGGCTAGCTCTGATACATACTCTGCCACACACAAACACAATTGTTTTAGCAAACATAAGCATAAAAAACAAACTACTTAGGCTCATTTAAGAGAGCAATGCGAACATACATTTTCAGCAGCCATAAGTCATAGTCTTTAGTCTCACATGAATCATTCTAATATGCTGATTTGCTGATCAAGAAACATTTCTTACTATAATTGATGTTGAAAACAGTTGTGCTTGATACTTTTGTAATATAGCTTTTATCAAGATTCTTTGATGAATAGAAAGTTCAAATAAACTAAAGAAATATATTTTAAATAAAAGTATTATTTTTTAAAAAGATATTGTATTTAAGATCAAATAAAAATTTATAAACAACAGAAATATAGAATAAAATCGTTAAAAAAAAGAAACAGAAAAGTTGTCCACGTAACTGCTTTGAAATGACACTTGGGAATCAAATGGTGGCTGGCTTTGTCTGTTCAAGTCTCCAAACAATACAGTTTCTGCTGACACTGATGGTCTTGATTGTAAAAGTGAATCTTGGAAAGAAAAGGCCAGACCTTGGCAACGTGTCCCAGCCACACTGTCTCTGTCTGTGCTTTCTTTTCTGTCCTCTCAAAATAAGAGTTTTGAGATTGAATTTAACTTTAGAAACTTATTTACAGATTGGACAGATGCATTGGAAAAATACACTTCAATTTGAACGTAATTCAATTACACTTGTACTACAGTAAAGGCATTTGTTTCCAATCATCTATATGATCTATGTGAATCTTAATGCTGTATGATAGATGTAGATATTGAATGGAACACAAATTGGACTTCAGATGCAGGACATTTTATTCTAATCATATGCTGCCATGGCCTATGTTTAAAAGCTATGTAAGCACCAAAACCAATTTTCAAAATCATTTCATTGTTGATGAAAAAAACCCGGCATAAAGTGTGTGTCTGCTTGCGTGAAACATGCAAACTCACAAATGCAACCAGAAATAAGTATGCATGTCACAACATGAGAGTAGGGAGATGTGAGTGGACACTGACCGCGCCGGTCGCCCACCTGTGTCCTGAGAGGAGGCTCTTTCCTGGAATCAGCCAACAGGAATGAAAAACCACACAGAGCTGCTGTATTTCTCACCTGGACCCTTCTACAAGTGTAGAATAAAATAACCTCAACCCCCAAAAAAGATCTGGCTCAGTCAACAGCACTGTCAAAGACAGAGTCAAGAACAAAAGGCTCTCACAAAGACTCGAGGTACCACCAACACTTAGGCTACAGCCCTGGACCTGCCATTCCCATTCACTCTAACATCACATATGCTAATATTGTTCATCTATCTTTTCTCAATTCTTGTTGTTGCATGCCTTAAAATCTATATATGTAATGGATAATCCACGGCTAGGTGTGCATTACATGATTTGAATGCATGACGTAGAGGCAAAGAACCAGATGCGTTAAAATCGTGTAATACACACCTGTGGATTATCCCACTTATACCATAGTTACTTTCCAACACTGGCATGGTAAAGTTGTCATTTGACAGGAAGGGTTAAAATTATGGTTATTTTCACCAGATACGACTTTGTTAGATCTAGCATCCTGGACATTGACAACAAGTTTCTGAGCGCCTAAATGTTTGTTTTGTTGTGCGCAGTGTAATTTCCCATCTGAGTGTGTGTGTGTGCTTTAATGACAGCAGTGCATTAATATAGAATGGTGATTAAACTGACTGGAACTAGCTGTGCATTACACAATTTGAACGCACACCCTCTAGCCAATCAGAATGAAGTATTCCAACAGACCATGTATAAATATGTATATAATAGGCTATATTTTGCTCTAGATAATCTCTAGATAATTACTGGAATTCATCTCAATGGGGCACAGTGTGGATAGTCTCATGAAAGTAAATATTTTGCAAGAGGAATGGCAAAAAAAGCCTGCATCATCACCAGGAAAAATAACCAATTTTGCTTTACATCCTGAAATGGGAAAATCTCTTTTTTTCTTCTCTCTCTCTCTCTCTCTCTCTCTCTCTCTCTCTCTCTCTCTCTCTCTCTCTCTCTCTCTCTCTCTCTCTCCTTCTCACTTTCCTACAATGATCCAACGCAAACAGCAAAACTGGGTTTCTGAGCAGACCTCCATGTTTCCGAAGGAAAAGAGATGGACCGTGTTCAAAGAATAACAAAACAGACGAGTTCTACCGCACACACCTCAGTAGTAACAAATTATCTATACAGCAGTTGAAAAGGTCACCCAGAAATGTAACAAGCCTGTAAAAACCTCTGTACCATACTTCCAAGATGACAAAAGCTGTGATATATCACACAGTTCAGAGCTGTCAGACAGTTATGAGCTGTGACGGAACTCTGGATGTTGTAGATTTTAATGCGAACATATATGCAATGCGAAGCAAATATTGTGATGTAACACGTTAGGGGTAATTAGACATTTAGTCGCTTGTTACTACTGCTTTTAACAGTCTCGTGTCATTAATTCATCAAAACCTTGCTGTTTTAAGCAAGTACTCAGAAAGATACACACAGAGATGATGCAAATGTTTGGAGTTTAATTGCCTGTCTGCTTGGTTGAAGACTGAAAATATTTAGTTGTGCATCTCTCGTTGTGACACTGTGCTACAATCACTGTCATCTTGAAAAGTGTGATACGTGATCAGAACAGAGGGAACCTGGCCATACTAAATGGGTACAGAGAGAACAACGTGATGATGATGATGATGATGTGCGGTCTTCCTGCAGAGCTTATTGATCAGAAGGGTGTGACTGAAGGCCGAGAGACGGGCCTGAGAAATCCGAGCTGGGCACTATAATTGAATCCCTATGGGGAAAGGCAAGAATATGATGGACAAAGCGTCCACCCTCTGATTGTATCCCTCTCTGTATCTCCCCTCAATCTGTTCAGAGTTTTGCTACTGGCTTTTCGTGAAGATCTTGCTTTAGAGAGCATTTTTCCCTCCAACTTCAAACAAATTGGGATCAGATCAGAGGCACGTGAGATGGAAGCAGCAGGAATCAATTAGTGCACACGCTTTGATGATGTCATTGACAAGCAATCGGTGAACAGACCAGCTTCCGTTTGAGATCGCAGGAAACACGAGCCTCCACCGCAAACCTCCGCATTTTTACGGAAACCATAGTTTATAATCCCGCGTGTGTCTACAAACTCAGGTCAGATCTCACAAAAGCCTCATTAGATTTACCAAAGTTTAACTAGCAAGATAGTTCCTGAGTCCTGACATAGTTGAACTGAAAAGCATCAAATTGGAAACCAACAATGAAATAGCTGAAACTGTATACATTGAATAATTGAATTGAGGAGTCTGAATCATCTAGTGAATTTATTCATTTTAAAGAATCATTTAAACATGACCCACTGATTCATTTGTGTCATCACTCAAGACATGGTCCCAGAAATCCCCATCTTTACATTTACATTCTCAGTTAAATAACTGTTAATTAATGATTTCATTTAGACTGTGTAGATATCGTTTTGTTTATGGTTCTAAAATCTCATTAACAAAAGCTATGAGAACAAGTTTAACTGAATTATTACAAAAAAATGATTCAAATAAAGCAACTAGCCACAAGAGGTAAGAAAATGTACAATGTACTTATTGTGTTCATGTTGTACTGCAAAACACTGTTGAGGTGCGATGAGGGTAACGTTAAGGGACAGGTCTGGTGGTATGGTTAGGTTTAAAGGGTGGGTAAAGGCGTAAGAGAATGGTCAACAATGTAATTATAGATGTAATTACAGAAATGAATTACAGCTGTAATTACATGCAGGTCTTTTTTTACATAAGTACAATGTACATGTACGCAATAAATGCATTGTATCAAATAATTAATTTAAATGTTAGTACACAGTATTAAAGACACTGGGACCGAGTAAAATCTGAGCATAATCACTGTAACACAAAATCGACTGGTTATTGCTTTTATAAATCAGCTGCAAAAGCACTATGATAAAAGCACCAATATTCACTAGTATGTATGTAGTGTATTATTATTAATAATTATTGGAATACACAATTCTTCAACCATGTAATAAAGTTCATTATCATAACAGTAAGCGGTTTGTGGTGGCTATAGGCAATGTTGTAGCTTGCCACGTTAATATGTGCCATGTCAAAGCAGCTTTACAGTGATCACAGGAAAATGATGCATTGATACATTTTGCCTGTTGTTCACCTGGTCACGTTTGCATTTATAAGATGAGGCTCGTTAAATTAGAATTTAGAACTATCCGTTTTTTGTTTGTGAATCTGTGAATTAAGATTGGAAAAGTACCAAGTAATAAGGAACGCTCCACCTCAGCTGATGGAATAAGGAGAGATGAAGATGAGAGACCTTGTGTGTGTGTGTGTGTGTGTGTGTGTGTGTGTGTGTGTGTGTGTGTGTGTGTGTGTGTGTGTGTGTGTGTGTGTGTGTGTGTGTGTGTGTGTGTGTGTGTGTGTGTGTGTGTGAACCCCCCACCACCACCCCCGTGTGTTCTGCCTTGGAGTTAACTGTCAAACTGGCGCCATGCAGCTCCACAACATGTTTCGTGGTACATGACTAGTCATGAATATGGAGATGCGCTTGCTAAGCGTAGCATGTAAACATGCACACATATAGGAAAATGTATGAAAACAGACACGCATATACAGATTAATGAATAGTCACCAAACCCACATAAACACACACAATAATACAAATAGGGCTGCAGAATGAAGCATACACCCACACTGAATGTGAGTCAGAGTCGGCATCTTGATACACACACTCACATCAGACTTGGAAACATGCTTAATAGTTTTGGAAACGCAAAACTATTAAAACACCAATTCCTGTGGTGAGGCCTCAGACTGCAACCCCTTTCATAATGGAGTCATTTAGTCCGATTCTTCCTCGTGCTATCTGCCCCCGAGCGAACATTTTTACACACACAGACATGCAGAAGATTTATAATGTCTGAGAGAGAAAAACACCACGCCTCAGTGTGGCTCCTGCACACTGGCACCGAATCTGAGACACACTCGTACTGTTGCATTTCTCATCACTTAAATACGTAGAATACAGACAAACAAGTTCTTCCCTTGTGCTTTTCAAATAAACTCACAAGCATACAATCACAGATTCCTTCAAAGTCACAGCTCTTTATGTCATTGATTGAGTAATTGTTCTGCACCAGATATTTTGACCAGTAAAAACACTATTCGAAAAAAAAATAGAAAAAAATAATAATTACAATTTTTTAAGTTTTTGTTTTCGAAATAAAAGCAAAAGTTGTTTGAAATTTTTGACCTGATGTAACGTTCGTACATTTCAAACATGTCACAACGTTTTTCTTTTTTTAATTGATTCATTGTTTTGTTTTTTACGTGTTAGTGTTTTCAAATCTAACACATACAAGTGACCCATAGGTCTACAGATTTGGGATATGTTACAGTACTCAATACAAAATGCATCGAAATGCCCATCCCAACTTAAAATGTGAACATGACACGGCATATTTGTGTTTCATTCCGCTAGCGATCCGTCTGTCCCCCTCAGAGTTCCGATAGCCCACCGGCCAGTGCTCTGTGGAGGGTCTTGGGCAAAAGCTGGCTGATGTTGGAATCTTTTTGGCCAATCAGTTTACTACTCCCTTGCTGCTCTCCCTCTCAAAGTGGAATGACAAACCAAAGCCTCTTGGCATGCCCCGAGCAGACGGACCCAATTTCTGCTTTGCATAAAAAAAGTCAAAACCACACACGAGCACTACGAATGAACAGAGGAAAGAAGGAGGAGAGGAGGAAGCAGCGCCAAGCATCAGATCTCCTTAAAGCCTTACAGCTGAAGCCTCCATCTCAGAGGAGATCACATTTCAACAAGATTGAGTTTAAGTGGTGGAGACAGAAGCTGCATGAAAGGGAGGGAGGGAGAGAGTTCCTTGCTCTAGTAATAGTAGTGCAGGAAAAATGGCACAATATAGTTTACAGAGAGCCAAAAGCTACTAGACTAAACTCTAGTGTTGAGCACTGCTCATATGAGACATTTGCATCAAATAAAAAAAGCTAAAACTCAAAAGCTTAATAAAGTTTCCTTCAATGAAGCATGGTTAATGATCCACCAAGATAAAATGGAATTCCCTTTACTTCCCATTTGCCTTCCGAGGGACCGTGCGTCATATTTTATCTTGTCATATGGTCAATAAAGTACTTATTTGGGCTATTTTGGGCTGATGGAATACCTGAAGGTCTAAAGGTTGTTGCACAGGGAACGCTGCTGTCGGAGCTTCTGAGGAGCTCTGGCTGGGACAGGGTTAAGGTCTCCTCCCTGGGGCTGTGCTTGCTACCGCTAAAATTAAACCTCCCCCACAGCTGGTTCCCATTAGCCTGCAGTGACACTAGGAGCCTGTACTTAAGCTGTGCTGCGGGGGCTCCGCCGCCCCACTCAGATAATACTGTCCCCTGCCACAGGCCAAGTTTAAACTGCCCTGCACAGCTTCTGCTGGCAACCACTGTGTTGAGAACCAGGAGAGAAGAAGAGGAGAGAAAGGTGAGAGTTATGGAGGGAGAACACAGCCCGTATCGGTATCAAATCAGTTCGAAATATTCAAGTTTTTATTTTTTATTGTTATGAGTGGATATTTCATTTTACATGCTAATTTTATCATCTAATGCGCACTTAAAGTTAATCTTTAAAAACATTATTAATTTAATAACACTGTTTACTGATGTAATTTTTAGTAAATATCAAAATGAATGTTCATTTTTCATTCCGTATATTATGCCCAAATTCACTTGTAGTGTTTAAGACAATTCATTGTAGTGTTTTATTTTTAATTGATATATGCACAATAGTATAGAAGTTTACTATCACACATATATTGGTTATTGGTCATAACATGAAAATAATTATCAGCTTTTCGATATCTGCCAGAATTTTAATATCAGTGCACGCCTAGAAATAAAAGGTATGTGGTCCTCTAAAATAATACCTGTCAGCTAAAAAATGCTGTGTTAATAATTAAATCTCAACTACAAAATGTCTAGTGGCACATTTCAAAGTGTATAATGATTTTTTTTTTTTTTGTTTTTTTTTTTCAGGCATATCATCAGGTGGCTGCTTGTGAAGCCATTTATTTAAGGTGCTCTTGCTTCGCAAATCTTTACAAATCTGCTTTTTCAGTTTGGGAGTCTGGCAGCAGAACACAGCGCGCGGCATTGTGAGTAACAAATGAGACGTTGTTGACTGATTTATGAAGTGAGAAATAAACCAATCGGCAGTCTTGTAAGGACACCTCAGCCAATAGGCAGACAACGATCACACATTCCTGATGACAGGCAGCACATATCTCACATTGTTTTGCATGTTAGGATCAACTGGGAGTCTGAGCGCTTTCCGGTTAGGGTAATATTTTAGCTGTAGTCTATTAAAACCATAGCTCTTAAGAGGGATCTGTTTGTAGAAAAGGTTAACAATCAGTTTAATTAGGAGCAGAGGCTGGGGCGCACGCATGAACTCTCCCGGTCTGACACGCACCGCTCTACAGGGAATTCACCATGACAGACGTTCACCGTGTGTGTGTGTGTGTGTGTGTGTGTGTGTGTGTGTGTGTGTGTGTGTGTGTGTGTGTGTGTGTGTGTGTGTGTGTGTGTGTGGTTGTAGATGAGAAAAAGAGAGAGAAAATTAAAGGATGAAAGAAAAACAGAGGGCATGTAAGTGAAGAGGAGGAACAAAGTAAGAAATGAAGGGAGGATAGACCTTATCAGCAAAGTTTGTCCATTCAGGATTTCCTTCCAAACAAAATAGAAAGGAAACTCCAACTCTCAAATGTATTCCATGGATATAAATCTGTCAAGAGCAGTTAAGCTCATTGTTTGTTCAAGCTTTTTCCAACAATTTCTTAAGGTGATTTAAAACGATGACTAGGATGCACAAGACATAAATTACACCGTTTGTTGCAACAACAATAGGAGAATATGTGTTACCTTAAAGACAATTTCTACCCGATTGGTCCCTTAAAATGACTTTCACTTATGCAACCGAATGAAGGTAGGTATGATTCACTCAGTTTTTAAAGCGTGACAGCGTAACACAAAAAATACTTGTTATTACTGTGGTTTTTGGACATTTCTTTTAATTGACAGACAGACAGACAGACAGACAGACAGATAGATAGATAGATAGATAGATAGATAGATAGATAGATAGATAGATAGATAGATAGATAGATAGATAGATAGATAGATAGATAGATAGATAGATAGATAGATAGATAGATAGATAGATAGATAGATAGATAGATGATCACCATCTGATACCATCAAATTACCATGGTACTTTATTGTAAACAATACCAAATGGCCAAAGCATTAGAATTACCCAACTTACATGCCTTCCAACTCAAACAGAGTTAAGTAAAAATTGCAAGATATTGCCTTCGAAAGCATGTAAATAGTACAAAACAGGTAGTCGCAACATGTCGCTATGAGTTTGTGTCAGGTATAACTATGAAGTGTAGGGGTATGTATCGCGTGGGCTGTATTTTGAAGGCAGACGGTGTGAGGCTCATTAAAGCTGCATGGATCTGAGTTCTGGCAGAGGTGACAGACAGGTGGATAGGATTACCAGTGAGCCCAGGCTCAGAAACACGCATGCTCGGCTGCCCGTCAGCGCGGGGATCGACGCACACACCCTTCACGCCTTTTTAAATAATTAACAGCCAAAGATTAGTCCGTCAGCCTCGGGGCCAAAAGGTCCATTGATTTCTTACGGATGCATTTTTAATGAGCGCATCTCAGTGAGGCAGTGTCCGTGAAGAGAGGCTTCCTTGTCCAACACGGCACAAGAAACACCAGCAGCTTTGCAAGGGGCTTGTGGTAAAAACACAAACAAAGCCAGTAAGTGCCTCTCTAATGTCTCGCACTAACGTTCTCCTACACAAAGGCTTGAAGGGAAAGGCCTCAGGGGTGACCTTAAAAGAACCTATGGCAAAATGCTATTTAATCCGGCCCAAGCTTTTCCTTTAATTGGTCTTGTGCGACCATCCATAAAGCTGTTGTGCCGACGGCATACTTCCTAATCAGCCTTTATGAACTGTAAACATCTCGGCACCAGACTCTTTAAAGTGTTAGAAGACTTGAATTAAATTTGTATCGCATTTGGTAAGTGTGACAGACACACTAAGAAAGTGATCGCCGCATCTGCGGACAACGCGGCTGACAGTGACTGGCGGTGTCAATTACGTATTTCCCTTTCTTCACAGTCTAAAGTATCACAAGAGATACAATGAGGGACAACTCAACCTGAGAATCTGATTTACTGTACGCTGAGCAAGATTAAATGAACATAGGGCAGCTTGAGTGAAAACTAAAACTAAAAATAAGTCTCTTTCTTTTAGACCCCACTGACATTCATTGCATGGAAAAATTAAAACACTGACTTTTTTTTAAGTATCTTCTTTTGTGTTTCATAAAAGAAAGTAAGTCATACAGGTTTAGAACAACATGAGTACATTTCATTTTTGGGTGAACTATCCCTTTAATGTCACAGCATTTCAGACAAAGTGTGCTGAATGAATGCCCTTTTTAAAAGTGACCTTACAATGGTGACATGGGGTAGAACTTACGGTTATAGGCCTCTGACACGCACGGACAGCCTTGACTAGAATAACAGAAATAAATACGGAGTTTAATAGTGGTTATAAATGGAACGAAGACAGTGCAGTGGAGTATGGTTTTATTTTACGTTCGTATGGGTTTAGGGAGGCTATGCATTCCTTAAATCCAGAGAAACAAGAGGGAGTTGTTGAAAGACCAATTCAAAAATCTAAAACCGATGAGCGTGTCTGAAATAATACCGCTACAGAAATAAAATTGAAAGTTTAAACACAAAATGGAAACCCGTGCCATGTTTCATTCAAGAGGGACTGTTTTTCTTGCTGTCTGCAGTGTAATATTTCAAGGGTTCGTTTTTCCTTGAGACGTGTGAGAGGGAAACGTATCATTATGGAAAATCAAGGCTTTTGCCCATCTAACCCATGGATACGTCTGGTTTTGAAAAAGCGACACACTTCCTCTGCTGTGTGTAAAGGAAGGAAAAGACGAAAGAGAAACAGAAATGACTTCTTCAACCATTCCTCAGGTTTCATGAATCATGCATGTGGCTTTTCATGAAAGTGTTGCATGTTAGTATCACAACACACCTTTACATTTGAATGAGAGTGTGTATATGTTTATGATCTGATTTGTTTTTGAAGGGGGAGATAAGAGGAGCAAGAGAGATTTTAAATAGGGTGGGCGGGCGTGTGTGTGTGTGTGTGTGTGTGGGGGGGGGGGGTGCAAATACAGAGAAAGAGTGTCTCTACCTTTCCTGTCTCCCGCTCGAAGTCCACATATTCTCGGGTGGGCGCCTGCCGCTGGTCCCCATGAAGGTTGGCTGGGAAGAACTGCAGCGAGAGGTTGGTGCCGGTCGCCACAAAAGCCTTTTAGAGGGAAATCAATACAAACAGGATAAGAAAGCCAGGCCCGAGCATAAATTATGCAGCCCGTCATTTCTGTTTTCACATCAGAGAGGAGAGGAGAATGCCTGGAGCCAAGGCCAGCGCTCAAAACATCAGGAAAAAAAAGGGGAGGAGGGGATGAAGGGTGAAAGAAAAGAAAAAAAAAAAAAGTCATCATTTTCTCTATTTGAGGTATTGAGTTACACACATCTGATTCTATTTTACCAACGCTCATTGCTGGCAAACTGGTCTGCACCAAACTGAGTTTGAATGCAGGAGTGAAAGAGTGACAGAAAGATAACAGAGAAAGGGAGGAGTACAAAATCAATAATTGTTTTAAATGCAGCCCCTCACTTACATTAATAGCAGCAGGACTGCTGTAAAGGTTTGGAAATATGGTGCAATAATTCAATAACGTTCTCAAGGAACATAAGCAAAAACAAACAAAAAAACGGGATTGTATACTAAACTGTCTCGCAGAATTGTCTTGCATTTTAATTATGTTTCTAAAAATATATATTAAAATCAAACATCTGATTCACTCTCGCTCATATGCTCAAACATACATCAGCAATGATATTATAAATGATATTAATCAATACTCAGCATCATTGCCATGGAATGCAAAGACATGAAGAGATGGGGAACGTTGCTCTCTGTAGCTTTGTAATAGATCTGTTTGCCTTTGAACCTCAGCATTTAATCTACTGTTGATGTTAGGGGCAAATAAGGCCAAACATGACTACATCTTACTGATTAAAGAACTAAAGTGCACATCACAACACAGCAAAACTGCATAAGACAGCATGGTGAGAAAACTAAACGCGTAGAAATTATACAAACACAATAAAATAATTTAATTTCAGGTACCACTTTATTTTCTTTGTTGTATATGTACTTACCATAGTAATAACAGTAAATTATGCATAATTACATGCAACTAACCCTCGACCAAATCCTAATCCTACCCTTAACCTATAGTAAGTACATGTTGTTAATTAATATTACTCTACTTATATAAATACACAATGACACCTTAAAAAATAAAGTGTAACCTAATTTCCATTCTATGTTATAAATGCATAAGTAATGGTTTCATTGTTACTTCTCAGTAAACTATCAATGTATAAGGTTTTGTAAATTGATGTTTATGATTAAATTTTGCCGGTAAAATCTAATTAAATAGAAAAAAAGTGACATCAAACTGAAAATCTATCTGGTCTGTAATTTTATAATAAACAGAATTTTTTATAAAATCTGAATTATCGTAACAGTCATCTCATCTATTCTTAGAAATACTATGGGTAGCTAAATCTATCTCAAACAGCCCTGAAGACATGAGATACAAATAAAAAGATAAAAAAGCCTGTCTATGTTATCAAACCAGTCAAAAAAGAAAAAAGAAAAAAAAGAAAAGTAGCCTATGTCTATGACACAAAGCCAGTCTAGTGCAAAACATCTTTAAATAGGGCAATATATATTAATGAAATAAAATAAAATAGTAAAATAAAATAATACAGGAGATGGTCTCTAAATAATTGCATGCAGTCTCGAGGTATTTTTAAAGAGACTGCAAATTAGACACGTCCGGGTTCATCTGCACCCGTGAGACGCGCTTCTGGAGGTAATTAAACGAAGCCGAGAGGCACTCTGTTTCGGCATTGTTTAATTATTGTAGTTCTAATAATTAAGTGAATTACATACATCAACTTTACCAATAGGCCAGTATAACAGGATATGGTTCATAAATGTTCTGTGTTTGGCGCTCATTAAGAGGAAGTAGGCTATTTTGAACATAGTTTTTGGTGATGTCGTGACAGTTCCAGATGCCTTATCACGTTATGTGTTTAAATATTGAGTTACCAGAAAAGATTCGAGGGTCAGTAGTAGCCTAAGTGTACTCACTATCTCTGAGCGGCCGTCACGGCACGCGTTCTGGAAGCGCGCCTGCCTCTCCTCGTGCGGCCGGTCGCGGAAACCGGTGTATTTAATCTGTGAACAGGGATGAAAGAATAACAAAAGAAAGAGTCTTATTATTAAAGATCTTCATCAGAGTGCACTGTAAAAAATATTAAATCATTATAATAACATATTTATCTTCCTCCATTTAACTTGTCACAATAATTTCTGTCCTTTATGCTCAGTTTTATGAATTTTCAACGCGATTTTTTTTCCTTATATGAATTGTATTCTTGCAGGATTTGATTTGGATTCCACTTTGAATCGGCATTTACTTTTAGTGGGTTGGATTTACATGTGGCTGGGATGAAATATTTTTGAGATTATACTCAAAAAAATTACTTTTCAGGCTATAAGAAAATGTTAGGGGGAAAATAACATATTTAGCACATTTACAATGCAAATTGCTTGGTGGTATTTTTCAATTTGCATTAGAAGTAAAGAAACCTATAATTATTATACCAGAGTTAAAAGGTGAGGTACCTTAAGGTGCGTCTTTCTTTCAGGTATTATGCTACATCTTTTTCTTGATAGGCTTTATAAAACGTAATTTTCTAACTACCGTGAACGGAAGGTTAAAAGTTTCCTCCGCAGTGAGCATTAGTGGTCTCTACACAGAGGCTGTTAAAGAAAGAGACGATGACACGCTTGTTTTTATGTCACACGAGAGGTGCAACTTTGTTTCCGCCACTTTATCAAATGTCTCGGATGGATCGCGCTCACCTCGCACTCGCGACTGAGTTTCCTGAAGAACTCCTCGTTCTCGAACTTGCTCCTCTGATCCGGGACCACCCGAGGCATCTTGAACGCGTTTTGATCAATTTTGTTAATTGTATTTGTCTAAACTTGCAAAGAGAGTGAAGCGTCGCCTTGAAACTCGTCAGTCCCGCTCTTATTTCCTTCCGTCTTTTTTCTTCTTCTAATGATGGAGTGTGTTTGCTGTGAGCTTCGTGTTCTTTAAAAAAAAATAAAACCTTCTTCGGATTTCGCCTCTTGTGAGGTGTGTGATCAGTACTGCACTAGATTTGGCAGTAATTTGCCGCTGGCTTCTTGTTGTTCTTCCTCACTCTCGCGCGTGTGATCTCCGACTGCTGACAACAGACGCTCGCTCGCGCTACTTTACCCGTCGCATGAGCTGCATGGCTCACAGTTACTTCCTGGCTCCTCTGAGTCCGACTTATGACTGTACACCCAAAATACTCCCCCCATTCACAATTCTCTCCACTACGGACCGTGTGTGCGCAGGCGTAAAATACACCACAACTTCATTGCGCGAGATGCTCGGTCGTTTTCTTAATAGGTAGTCTACAGAGAGGGTAAAGTTGTTACCTGTGATAGAGATGGTGCAACGTGGTATTTATAAACACATCATGTTAAGTGATTTTCTCAGAAACAAAATGACATGTGCTCTCAATAGAAAGGATGTTCACACTCTTATGCAGAGATAAAATATTACAGGGCATATATTATTTTAATATATCAATTTAGAGACATCCACATCTGTTCGTATAGATGGATAGACAGATAGATAGATAGATAGATAGATAGATAGATAGATAGATAGATAGATAGATAGATAGATAGATAGATAGATAGATAGACAGACAGACAGACAGACAGACAGACAGACAGACAGACAGATTTCTATAATGATTTTATGATCTTGCGAAGATGAGTGTATTACAACATCTGTGGTAAATATTTGTGTTGAGACATATCTTTCTTTATTGAGCATGTTTTGAAGCGGCAACTTCCCTCAGGACAGAGGGGGAGGTATAGAGAAAAGAGACTGAGAATGGGGAAGTGAACAGTATCAGAAACATCCAAAGGCCTTCATGCCCTGTCAGATCTAGCAGACAGATTGCATCACTTTTGTGCGGCTTACCACAGCTATAGTGTGCGACTTTCAAAAATGTTTTAAGCGCTTCAACTGTCAGCAATACCACGGCATGTATGACATTACAGTTAACTAGGATGTTGAGCAGAGAATCTTCTATCTTCACTGGGCAAAGAATTTGTAGCTTGTTCATTTTGAACTCAGTCTGGATTCTATACGTTGTTTATTTCTTTGTCATTAAACACACCCATCTGTTTCTCAGTACCGGTAATTGTGGAAATCTATGGAAATATATATTATCCCTACCTAATTTAACTCAAATTTAATTGTATTGACAGTGTATACTTTTAAAAAAAACACCCCAAAAACTAACTAAACTAAATTATAATTGTAAAGTAGATGTACAGTGTATGTGTGTGGCCAATTAAAAAGCTTACATTACCTAAAGCCTCAGACTACAGGAGTTTTTAAATTCCTCTCATTTACTAGGCTATACTGTTTACAAGAAAATTGTCAGCAAAATTAACAACTATTACTGTTAAAAAAAAAAAAATTGACTCAGGGCTCAACACCAAGGATTTTATAGATCAGATATTAACTTGCCCTGCCAAAACATTCACTGGCCCTGCCTAAATAAATAAATAAAGTTATTGCTTTTTGTATTTTTGAAGTTACTTTTTAGATACCGGTGAGATTTCACAATTCTCAATTCCAATTTACAGCCAGAGCAAAAACAAATACCAGCCTAACAAATTCAAAAACTAAAGGCAAGGTGATTTGTTCCAGAATGTTATGCTGGTTGAAAGTCTCTTCATATCCTGATAGCAATCACTAAGGTAAGCAGTCTAAATGTATTTTTGATATGTATATATATCGTCTGTGGAAGGCGACGGCGTAGGGCCATACTTTAACTAATGCACAGATCCATTGTATTGACACACATCTAATATTTTCTTAACTGTTTACGACCGTGTTTATGTGGATACTCATCAAGACGAGCATTTTGACATATTTTTGTGTGTATTTTCTCAAGAAGACATTCGGTACTCGCTGAGAGGCGTCTTTCTGTGTGCACGCTTTAGGTGTAACAATCTATCACAGTGCACGAGTACCAAATTGAGTTCTCTTTCACGGCGTCTTGCACTTGATTAGCTTAAAATCATTTGAATGTTTAACTGACAAGACTTAAAAACATGAAAATGATCAACTTTCTTTAGGAAGCAGCGCTGGCCAGATCGTTCAGACAGGTCCGGGTCTAGAACCGTCCCTCTAAACGCCTCACATCAACAGAATATCTGAGCTGAACATCTCAACCATCCAAGGTGCTCGACAAGATATTTTCCCTCTGATTGTCGGGAGGGGTATCAGGTAAATCTGCAGTCTGAGCCCAGCTTAAGAATTGATTCGTTTAGCAACCATTAGCGGCAACTGGGTGCACATAATATTCCCACGGCACACTCTCACATTAACACTCCTGTTGTGTTGTAGACCTGCATTAGTGCCATTAGCGTTGAAGAACATTGTGTAATCTAATCTCACTCTAAAATTGCTTTGCAAATTTTGACAAGGACCATGAGTATAGAGTATTTGATGGGATTTTGTGCTCCGTGACTCCTTATGCATGTGATGAGTTTAGCTTGTCTCTGTTTTTCTCTCGTTCTCATGCATCAGATTGAGATCTGCGGTGAGTTAATGTGTTAAAAGGCTGTGCTTTGGGCCAAATGGGGCGTGTGAGTGCTTTAATAGCACCACATAACGCTCATTAATTAATGAAATATTCTGTGGTTACCGTCGGAGACCCATTTTGACAGAGTGCTCGCAGTTTAGAGGCTAGGTGTCTGTTCCAATAGGTTTCAACTGAATGGACACAGAAGGTTTTACCACTAAAGATCCACTTAGGGGTCACTCTAAAACTTTGGTAGAAACATTGTTTTTTTGTTGCAATGTCTTTGTAAACTATAAGAGCAAAAGTTTTGTTCGTGTAGTTCTCAGCAGTTTTGCACCTCACTGTTTCTAAATTGTTTTCCGCTCACTGCGCTGAAAGAACGCATAAACAACAGATCAAGAAATCCCCCAGATTTGATACGTCTTCCACCCATGCAGTATTGCAAGTGATGTGTTGATTTGAGAATGTAAGTAGGGTAATCTTTTGTTCAGGTATGATATTAAATATTAAATTGCATCGGGCAAACAAGTCAGACACATAATAGCTCTGCTGACTATACAACTTTGGCTTTGTTGGTGTGTGTGTGTGTGTCTGCAACTCTGAATGAAGCTCAGGTGCTGTCGAGATAATGATGTGATTTAAAAGCCTACCAGCCATTTAGTGAAGAAGCTAAACATAGCTCTGGAAGTCTGACACACACGTTCTGCTACTGGAAGAAATAACAATAAATAAAAACATGACCTTATAAACCATCTAAGAGGTCTGGGATGTAGCTGACATTTAGCTGATTGTTGTTGTGAAAAGAAGCTCTACGGGCAGGAAAAACAGTGGCTCAATATCTATCTATCTGTGTCTATCTGTCTATCTATCTATCCATCCATCCATCCATCCATCTATCTACAGTATCTATCTATAACAAAATATGGCTCTTTTGTTTTACAGCTGTGTCCCTACTTTTTGCACTAATTAGATCATATCAAGTCAGTCACCATCCTGAAGATTATTTTTCCATATTTCACCTGCTTGAAGTTAAACAATAATAATAAGGCAACTCTTTACAGAAGTTTCATTTGTTAACATTGGTTAACTGCATTAGTTTTCATAAACTAACAATGAAAAACATTTCTAAAGCATCTATTAATCTTAATGTTAATTTCAACATTTAGTAATACATTCGTAAAAATCAAAAGTTTCTAACATAATTTAATGGACCTGCGGTAAGATGAACAAAAAATGAACTATAGAATTTACAAAGATGAATATATAGGCCTACTGTAACAAACGCACTGCTCATTGTTAGTTAATGCATCAACTAACAGGTAATGAGACCGATGTTACCAATAATAATATAAACAATAGGCTAACAGGCCTATTTTCTGTCAAAACAATGACAGCTCCAGCAACACCACATAAACTAAATTTCGATAAACTTATTTTTTATTAGCCTGTTTTGTCTTAGAAGTCTATTTAAGAACCAGTTGTCTATCTATGGGAGTTCACGTATGTGTGCTGTATTTACACACACTAGTAAGGCTGCTCTCAGAAGGCGACGCAGTGACTGTGAATCAACAACAGGAGTTTGAGCGCGAGATGATTAACGCTGTTACCGAATCTCCACCACGGGCACGGCTCTCCCGGTTCTCACGCGCACTGCGCGCAAACGGACAGTTGTCGCTGCTGGACTCTTGCCCCGAGGAAACCGAAGGGGTGCCGCAAGGTCAGACGGCGAGACTTCCCGGGTTTGGCACGTGTCCGTCAGTCAGTCTGCCCGACTGAGGCGACTCTCTCATTGAGACAAAGCTAAATCTACAGTTGAAGTCACTCTCAGATTTCAGGCGGGAGCATTTCTCCCGCCTGAAATATGAGCGTCTGTTCTTCAGTGTTGTTATTCGCGAGTCGCCATCAGTGTGTGAAGACGTGAGGCTCAGTTTATTTCAGAGTGGAATAAAATCTTACTTCACGTCACGTTTGTTGTCTAAAGAGGCCAAGTGATTATGTCATCTGACATTTACAGAAGGCTAACCCCATCGGCAAGCATTTAACGTGCTTTTTATAGTGACTTGTGACTTCTGCAGACTGCAGTTCACACTAGGTCTTCTTTTTATAACCAGGTATATTTGGGAGAGAAAATGTATTAGAAAATAAAATGTCACTGTGACTGTCTGTCGGCGAGGTCGAGTAGCCCACATGGGCTGTTTCAGTTCCGATTCTGTCCACCGGAGGGCGGGCTTGATCGCGTGTTTGCTTCTATTGATCGACCTTATTCAGAGCAGCGCCATGACAGGTATGAAAGCGAGGCTGTGAGTGTGAGGGATAGACTTACCGTGTTTTCAATGGCATCCGTGGTAAAAAACAAACAAACAAACAAAAACTGTTTAAAGCGACTCCTAGTAGCCTATATCACTTATAACTTTCCACGGCTCATGGAGTTTGTCTAACTGAAATGTCTTGGAAAGGGTTTCTTTAAGAGAACAATAAAAAATTAAAATAAAACACATTAAATAACAGTTCAACCCACTGAAAAGATGTCTAGCCCTCAGAGCCTCGCTTTCATTCCCGTTAAAAATCACAGTGCTGCTGTGAATAGGCCAAGGTTTATTGTGTTGTCTATTATCATTTTAATACCAAAAACTAAACGAATTAAATAAAAAATGATGTTATGGAGCTAAAATCAGTTTTCGCATCGCTCTTGGTTATTTTAACAAATGGTAGGGAGAGCGGGGCACAAAGTAGGCCTAAGACTTTCTCAGTTTTGTGTAGCTAAATCTAATAGGGTTCAGAGTATTTATTTTCCCCCCACATTAATTTCACACGTCTAGTACAATTGTGTGGTTTTATTTTATCCATGCAGTGTATAGTTTTTTTTTATATACCCCGAAAGAATGGAAGTGAAATGTTGTAACATGTTGTTATGTTCCGTGACGTAGGCTAATATCTAGTGTGTATGTTGTGCTGGTTATGTTTTCTTCCCTCTTCCTGTGTCTCTCTGAAGGGCACATTGGCCAATGTCCAACTTGAATTTCTATGTAGGCCTATAAAAACGTCTTATAGTAGGCTAGGCACACTTATGAAAGCCCAGGGCGAGTGTTCACATATTTTGTGGTAGGCTATACATATTGCAGACACATAGGCTATATAAGGTAGCCTAAGATGTCGAAATAGAGCCTGCCATTTTCGACTAAATTTAAACAGTAAAACAACTATGAAAAAAAAACATTTGGACTTTTGACTTATGGAACCTTATAATAATTACTGAGATCAAACTTACTGTTTGTGACGACTTTGCAACTTTGAATTTATCAATGTCCTCTTTTCAAGGACGTACTTCAAGGATTATGGCATCTGCATCCTCATTAGAGAGAGTCCAGGTGTCAGTTTCGGAGTGATTGCGAGAGGAACAGGTACAATGCACTGAACAGAACAGACGGCATCATTCCAGCAGTGTGAGGACACGGGAGTAAACGATGCAGTTTCCATGGCAACAGCCACTTTGGGGTCTTGACCTTTAATTGTGACATAAATTTAATCAGCATTTTCTGTTGGCCTTCTCAGTGCTCACCATCACCACACACACACACACACACACACACACGCACCACTTCCTTTTTGCTCTTGCGCTCTCTCGCTCTCTTTAGCACAATGTCCATTATTATCCTGCAGGCTGTCAGCTTGATGCATAATGTGTTTAGAACAGAAGAACACAATTACTGTATTGTGGCAATGCAGAGACTGAATGGTTTTATGCAGTGTGAAATAACAAATTCACACTATAAAATTTGTGACAAAATACATAGCAGTGATGAAAGCATTAGGTATTCAATGCTGAGGAAATCTGCACCAGGCTGTCTCCTAGCAACAGACTGACTATGGTGCTGCACTATAAATATCTGTGTGTGTGTGTGTGTGTGTGTGTGTGTGTGTGTGTGTGTGTGTGTGTGTGTGTGTGTGTGTGTGTGTGTGTGTGTGTGTGTGTGTGTGTGTGTGTGTGTGGAAAAAATAGCTGACAGGGACAAGGTCCTGGGATTGAATTTTAGGACATACCAAGACACTACACTGACTCATCATTGTGTGGTTACAAGTATGAAATACTTCAGCATCAGAGCAAACGATGTCGGCTAGTGTAGTGATCAGACAAGCGATCAAACAGAATCCAGTCATTTTATCTTACAGTTACTCAATGTTCATGTCATCATATTAAAGTATTAGTGGTAGTTAGTATGAATGATTGGGTGCAGCAGCTTAGGTTTAGTTTAAATGTTGGTGGAGAGCAATAATATATGCTATATTTATTTAAACAATTATCCTAAATTCTTCATAGGGTTCATTTAGTAGTTCTGCAGTAGACCTGTTGGTGGCACCCATGAGCCTGGCACAATCTAAGCCTGTGGACTTGACTTTGAGATTGTGTTTATAGGTGTAAAAGAGACTACCGATCACCACCAGAAGAGACAATTTCCCTATAGCTATATTAAGCCTCTGTGTTGATTTGGGTGGACAGAGTCGATACCAATTACCTCTGCCGTTTCCCATCATGGTCTGTATTTCATCTTCTTATCTAAACGCACACAAACTCTTCCTCTCATTTTCTTTCTCTCTATCCATATGTGAATCTCTCATTGCAATTACCATCCAATCAGACTGGCACAAAGTGGTGCTTCCTCGTTTGAAGCTGTGGTATAGAGTGACTGAGCATCTCCTTCTTTCTCCAGGACCGTCTGGCTGAAGACACACTTAAAGAGGCACAGAAACATAATTATGTCCCTTGGGATTCAACCACACTTCCTCCATGTTCCCTATATATTGCATACCATGATGTGTCGACAGTTTTGTTTGTATAGTACATATAACACAAATTGTGAATAAGCTGTAGGCCTAGTACATCTTTATATTGATCTAAGGAAACGTTTACACAATAAAGATGTACTAAAAACTGAAAAGTTTTTATTTTGCGTTTTTCAGGTAAAGACGTTTTCACAAATTCGCATTTTCTGTGGTTTACACGGAGACAATAACGGTATTGTTTTCAAAAACTTGCACTTTAAAACCCATTTTCAAAAGTTTGCATTTTCAGGCATAATATTTTCAAGTAAATGAAAGGCCAAAACGCATAAAGTTGTACGATTTAGTTGAAAATGGTATTGTGTAAACAGCCCCCTTAAACAGATCATATTAATCATAAATACTGTCTGTCCTTTTATACGTTTACACAAAAACGATGTACTAAAAACAGAAAGGTTTTTTCTTTGTACAGATTACAACGTTGTCAAAATGATCCCTATTCACACGGATCCGTAAAAACGACTAAAAACGCAGTATTATTCATGCCAGGCCAGTAGGTGGCGATGTCACTTTGTAAAGAAACACTATGCGCCTATACATGCCGTCAGCGTTTTCACAGATTCACGTTTTTGTAGTTTACATTGAGGTGGTAACGATTCAAAAAGTTGCACTTCGAAACCTGTTTTCAAAAAATTGCATAAAAAGTTTTCAGTTTTTAGTTGAAATGGCCCCTTAGTATTGGATTAATGGCGGATAAGTTTACTTTAGCTCGCATCCATTCATTCCTACGCTAACTGATCTCTGCTGGTATGTATCACCTTTTTAGAGTCATAAGCCATCTTGCAGCCCTCATTCATTTGAGCGATCATGGTAGCAGTGTAATATATAAACGACAAAGCAGAAATGAATAACAATCAAAAGCAAAAAGCGCCAGGTTGTAGTCATGAAAACTGTGGCTTTTAATGTAAACACTACATTCGATTGGTTTTCCAGCACGAACATCCCACATGAAAGAACAACCATTCACTAAAGAAGAGGGAGAAAAAGCAGCACAAAAGCATTCACTTGGAGAGGAAAAAGAAAGGATTTAAAAAAGAAGGGAAGGAGAATCCAAATTAACAGTAGTGTAGGTAATTGTACAGGTTTTTTTTTTTTTTCTATTTTCATTGATTTCAAACTGAGAAGGCAGAGAGGGAGGATAGATACATCTTTCCAAATCTACGTGTGATAGGTGAGAGCTGTGCTTTTCTATGCAGACCTGGAAGGTGTTTGAGTACAATTCTCAAAAAACCAAGAGAAAGCGCATGAATCTGTACAGCCGTGCACAGCCCCGCCCTCTCCAGCACCGGGGGCGGGGCCGTGCCACCAAAAAGTGGTTCGTTTCAAAAAAAAAAAGAAAAAAAAGAAATTGTTTAAAAAATTAAAAAAATCAATACATATACTGTAATTCAGGCTAAGTAAAGACATTGCAATGCAGGGCGAACAGGCAAAAAGAATCAGTACAGTTCATCAACATCAACATGGGTAAGTCAGTAAGAACGGTTCAAGAGTGGATCACAGGAACCCTTGCAAAATTCTTCTTTTTTTTTAAAAAAGGGGGAGAGAGGGGGGGAAAAAAAGTTCTGTAGCTACAAAGCACAAGAAATATACCTTTAATAATATTACAGAATAATCATTGATATTGGTATTGTAATCATCATCATCGTTGTCGTCATCGTCATCATCGTTTGTTGTTATTATTGTCATCCATTTTTTTCTTTTTTTTTTTCTCTCAATAATTTCTACTTGTAAAGATTCTAGAACTGGAGGATCTACCGCTTTCTACAAAGACTGACAGCCCGATGACCTTCGTCTGTAAGCCTCCACATCATTTCTCTGAGCCCCACATCTACCCCCCCTCCCCCTTAACCCCGCCCCCTAACCCGCCCACATGATGCCCTTTCTTTTTGCTGCGTCTGTCTTTTCTGTTTTCTTTTTTCCTCTTTTTTTGTTCTTTTTATTTCATGTTTTATTCTTTATTTTCGCACCATTAGCTATGTGAAGCAGTTAGCTGTTTCTTTATACAAAGGCTGAGGGGTCATGCTATCAGTGACGGGGACTCCATTACCCAGCCAACTAAAACAGGAAGAAACCTAGGAAAGAGAAGGAATGAAGAGGGAAGGGGTGACAATGGACGAGAGGTAGAAGAATGGACACGGTGTAATAAGTACAAAGGAAGTGTGTGGGACAGATGATCAATAAATAAATTAATAAATTAATCAACAACAATACAAAAGTAAAAGTTCCTTACAAGACAAAATGTTAATAAGTTCTCATAACAGTGACCTAGTGTTTCTAGTACTATTCCCAGACACGTCATTCTCAGAAGGTTGGCACTGATATGATACTTGCAATCGTCGGACTGGTTCGACAGGCGCCAAGCTGTTCCCCAGAAAGCTGACCTACGGAAGTGACGGGGACGGGTAGACGAAACGCAAGAGAAGCCTGGCGGGTGCGATCCTGGGTGTTTCCATTCTCTACGATATCGAACGGTACTACAGTGATTACAAATCGGGAGCGGGAACACGCTACAACTGACTTGAACCATAGTGCTTGAGACTAGCATAACTGTGGATTTAGGTAACGTCACATTATCGTCAAAGTAAAATTCATATAGCCAGGCAAACATGTACATCCCCCCCTGACCGATTTTCATGTAATAAATATACATACAAATGACATAAAACATAAAAAATAGTCAAAGAAAGACATTTATCAAAAAAGAAAATGAGGGTTGTTTAGTTCAAACGATAAAGACACGATGGAAAACGGGGGAGAACGAAACGTACGACAGCAAAGGAAAACAAAAACACAAAAAAAGGTCCCAACTTTGTTCTAAAACCATAAAGGCTGGGTTTCTATAAGAAATCAGTTCTGTTGGCAGCTCTTTGAAAGACAAACTAAAAACATTTCATATATATATAATATATTTATATATTTGTATATGCCTATTTTAAAATTATCGTTATCATTATTTACCAACTTGCATTTTCAATAGTAATCATTTCCAAAGAAGTGGCTCGAGAGGGAGGGGGCGGGCCTCAGTACAAGCCGCAGCCTCGCAGGTTGTTGGCGATGATGATGTCGGTCACGGCATCGAACACCACCTGGATGTTTCCTGTATCCGTGGCACAGGTCAAATGACAGTAGATCTCCTTATTAGGCGAGCGGTTCTTGCTTTCAAATTGTGCTTGAATGTAAGCAGCTGCATCGTCGTAAGTGTTTGGACCTACGGAGGCAGAAAGAGAAAGATGTTATTCTGATATTAAAAATGAAATGGTCTTTGTCACTCCAGACTCCAGACCAGGGGTGTCCAATCTCAGTCCCAGTTCAGGACAATTTAAGCTCCGCTCCAGCTCGCCTCCACACACCTGCCTGGACGTTTCGAGCATGCCTGGTTCGGGTGAGTTTAATTGGGGTTGGAGCTCAACTCTGCAGGACAGTGCAGACACCCCTGCTCCAGACGCTCGTTAACCCAAAATTTAAAATGACCTCGGTGACTTCTGACATTCACAAATGTCTCTTCTCTTCTGTTCTCTTACACATCCTTATGAAGCAAGTGCCCCATGTAAAAGCCGCTGAATCTATGAATTATGTATGGGACCTTTTGGACCAAAAATTATTTGGATCACACTTAATTCCATTGCATTAGAAAGAAAATATTAAAACAATTAAAACTACATACAAGTAATACTACGATCCTTGTCTCAGGGAGTCCTGGTAAAGTAACCACAGATGGACTGATATTAATAAAGACATGATCCACAAACGCTTGACAACCACAAAGTGTCCAAAATCTTCATTCTGAAGAATATATCAAGATGATATATTGTATATTGTTTAATAATGTACTTATTAATTTGTAATTATATTTATTAACTGATTTAATGATTAAAGATAATTATAATTAGCACATTTAATTACATATACTGTAATTGCCTATACTTCTTTAATATTTAACAATATATCAAAGATGTTGAGATGTTGTATATTGTTTATTAATTTACTTAATCTTAATAATTGAATGAATTATTAAATATAAATAATCAAAATCATTTACACATTCAATTTAAATACATATACTATTATTGTTTAATTTATTTAATCATTAATCATTTATTTATTATTTATATTTATTAAAGTTAATCATAATTTAACCATTTAATTTAATTTAATATACTGTCATTGTCCAAATGATTTTGTCTTAATTTTAAACAATATGTTACCCTGGACCCACAGAACCAGTCACAAGTCGCATGGGTATATTTGTGGCAATAGCCAACAATAGGTTGTATAGGTCAAAATTATCGATTTTTCTTTTATGCCAAAAATCTTTAGAATATTAAAGAATATAAAGGATATTATATAATTTCCTACCGTAAATCTATAAAAATATATATATATATTTGTGAGTGAATATAGCAAAATCACGAACATAAATGGACGATTTTCTCAATGTTTAGATTTTTTTGCACCCGCAGATTCCAGATTTTCAAATAGTTATATCTCGGCCAAATATGGTCTTATCCTAACAAACCATACATCAACGGAAAGCTTATTTATTCAGTTTTCAGATGATGTATGAATCTCAATTTCAGAAAATGTACCCATGTGACTGGTTTTGTGGTCCAGGGTCACAAATATAAAGATAGCAAGACGTTGTGTACTATTTAATCATTCATTATTATAATATTGAAAACGTAGTGTGACTAATTCATTCATTAATATTTTGTAAGATGTTCTGTCAAAAGAGTGCTTTAAAAAACACTTGGTTAGATATTTGCAAATAATGAAAACACATTTTCATTGCGACTTCAGTGACCGAGTGCTTTTTACATTGAGAGGGTGGAATGGATGCGGTGACTTGTGTTCTTTCAGAAGAGAATCTGACAGACCCGCAGACATCCCTCTGTGCGCACCTTTTACCCATGACTGCACATGCGAGATTCAGCTACTGCTCTACATCCTTCGCCTCCCACGTTACAGTGACTTTAGAATGCAGGGTGGTCTGAGTCTAGTGTTAAACCTGACCGTAACATCAGAGGGCATTCTTACCTGTGTATTCAGGGAAACAGATACTCAGGGGGGATTTCTTGATCTTTTCAGCGAACAGGTCTTTCTTGTTGAGGAAGAGAATGATGGAAGTGTCAATGAAGAATTTGTTGTTACAGATGGAATCGAACAGCATAAGAGACTCGTGCATGCGATTCTGCGAGAGGAAAAGAAACCAGAATGGAGGATAGACAGAGGAAAAGAGGCAGAGAGAAAAACCCGGAAAAAAAAAGTTTAGTGGAGATATATAAACAGCAAGAGTCAAGATAAGCAACTAGCGGAAGCCCACAAAGAGCAAAACATCAACTGACCACAAAGAGACATCTTCTTAAAGTCAAAATATTGGCATTAGCCACATCATGTGATCACAGATAAGTACAGATTATGAATATAAGTCTTGGTAACAGTTTTGGTGAAATGATTATTATCTGCTCACTCCAATAGTGATGATTCATCACACTATATCCTCGATTATGCGGAGGAAATAAGCAGTGCTTAAAAACTGTTTATTTGCAGAGATTAAAAAAATGAGCGCCACACTTCGGATTTCATGACTATTTTATTCATTCATGTCATATAAATAGACATCCATTGTTCAATAAATAATCACAGCAGTGAGACACATCCAAACAATAATTACAGCAATTTGACAAAAACAAACATACAAAAAGTGATGGTTGGTATGAGTACAGTAAGATGTTTGATGGGAGAATCTGGCTCATGTCTGCCGTGTCCTCCTTTGTAATCAGAATCAAATATGAATTAAATACTACAAAGGAACACACTATTTTATACGCGAGTGCCGTTTCAAGTGAATTATGCTACATTAGCATAACGTACCACTTGAAGTTATTACATCTGTCAGTCTGATGAAAGGATTCTGGACACATCACCAACAGCTATTTGTACAGTACTATGGCTAAAGGCCAGGAAACAAATTGGCCTTTGTCCCTCAGCGACGGACAGACTCAATTACCCTTGAGTTTCTTTATCTTGGCCACTGAACTAATCATGTGTCTGATCTGGTAATTGATGTACATTATCCATCAGTCTTGTTACTTTACATTCTTTAAAATAATAAGCTAAATTTGATGGCTGATCAATTTGGGATTAAGGTCAAAGGCGTTTACTAAGTGCTTTCCCTTTAGGATCTTTGTTTGGCTTCTAGAATGAAAGTAACTATACGCCAACACATATGCACTGACCAATAATGTGTGAACTGACCAATAATGGACCTGAACAATGACTGAATTGTGCTCAGTCCTGACACTGGCCTTAACAGTACACACACCTGCTTATAGCTGGCACGATTCAGCATGTTTTACAGTACATCTAGGAAACCCCCAATTATGATCTAATCAAATCAAATGGTTACTGTATTGGCCTTTCTGCGTGAAAGGAATCACTGTCCATTTGCTGTCTGAAGCAGTTGATTGAAATCAATCACATTTCCCATAGATTAACAGTAGCTAATAACGGACTGAGGTTTAAACGTCATAGAAGATGATGTTTTACTGAAGTCAGGGTGCAAATTATTACGCTTGAACCTTCCAAAGACAGTCAAAGCATAAGGCTACAGGCTAGGTCTTTTACTTTAGTCATGCTGTGCTACAAGTGCCCAATTCTGATAGCATTTCATTTCAATGGTCCACTTTAGTCATTCTACTAACTATAAGTAACTTTGCAACTACATGTCAACTAACTCTCATTAAAGTATTAGTAGACTTTCTGCCTAATATATTCAAACACTTTATTTTAGCGCTCTCCCACAGACATTCTACTGACTATTAGAAACTTTGCAACTACATGTCAACTTATTCTACTAACCCGAACCCTAATATCTAACCCTAACCGTCTACTAACTGTCTACTACTACTAAGTCTACAGTCAACTACTCTGAGAGTTAGTTGACATGTTGTTGCAAAGTTGCTCATAGTTAGTAGACTGTCTAAAGTGGACCATCAAAATAAAGTGTTACCCCAATTTGTGTTACACAAGATTTAAAATATATATATATAATAATTTGAAATTGTCATCCTCCCTGAAAGTTGATGTATAATTCACACACACTGACTAAAGTGATTGTTTGGAGAGATGAAGATTAAAAGTGCTGTCCACATACATTCATAGCAGCAAACGTCCAAAGCACATATGGCACTGTGAATTATTGTCAATTCCAGATCTGTATTTTCACATACTCAAAAGCTGGCCTTATGGTCAAGGCCTCGGTTCAATGCAATGCACGTGTCTGCCTATTCTAGAGCAAGCAACAGTTTATCAGCTCATCAGTCTTTTCATCTCCGGTCCATTCAGTTCATGTTGCAGTTATATTCCTGCAATGACTAATATCACAGCTTGTTGCTCTAGTTAAAACTGTGTCGCCTCTAGATATGACTAACCCTACTGCATACTGTGACCAGTTCATCAAGCAAGATCGAATAAAACAGACTGCATTACACATCGTGGTGGTGAGACAGCTCAGTGATTCTATCACTTCAGTCATACTGATATGAAACACACTTCTCCAGTTGTTGCAGGTGTGTGATTTTGGTGTTATTTGTATGTGTGTGTGTGTGTGTGTGTGTGTGTATACTGTTCAAAAGTTTGTGGTCAGTAAGATTTTTTTTATATATAAAAAAGGAATTAATACTATTGTTCAGCAAGAATGCATTAAATTGATCAAAAATAACAGTAATGAGTTTTACATTGTTACACGAGGTAAAAAATGAAAATCCAAATTGTAGCAATATTTCACAATATTACTGCTTTTTCTTTTGATCAAATAAATGCAGAAGAGGTAAGCATAAGAGACTTCCACCAAGCATTAAAAATGTTTTTACCAACCCTAAAAATGTAATGTGTGTGTGTATATATGTGTGTAATATATATATATGAAGGCACAATTAAATGTGACATTTAATGGGTTTATGTGAAGTTTTTTTTTTATAGCCTATTAATGTTAAATCAATATTGCTTTCAATTATATTGTAATGTTGAACGGCTATCATTAGGCCTACTTATTTAATCTCCCAAAAAACAAAATCCGTTTAATAGAGACATCAGTAGCATTACTGGTGTCAGTGATACTGGCCTTCATTCATGCTACTCAGTAAAAAGATGAAAATAAACAAATATACCGTCTTTGTTGTTTCTACATTTATTTGGAGATTCAATGTGAAAATGTGTATTATAATATAAAAATATATTACAAATCTTAGTTAGGTACTATCAATTGTGATTAATTACAGAAATATATAGGCCTATATTTATATTTATATATATATATATAGTAGTGTATACAGTAGTGGCCAAAAGTGATGTTCAGTGGGGATTGGCTTGGGGGGGGGGGTATTTATTCTACAAGTTCAATTACACCATCAAAATGTGATGAAAATATTTTATAATTGTTTTAAATACAGCATGAGGGAAGAATAAAACACTAAACTTGATTAAACTATCTGACAATTATTTGGCAAAAGACGGGGTAGCTACAGGCTTTATTTTACAATGCAAAAAAAAAACAGAAAAAAGCTTGCAGGAAAAAAAATAGCATACTGAATACAACATAACCAGTTTCCTAGACTGGACAACACTTTCAGCCACTACTGTATATATTGTAGTATGTTATACGGATTCAGTTGGATGAATGTGATATTGTGGTAGCATGTAGTTCTTCAATCCTTATAAATCAGCTTAGTCTTTTCTCAACACAATACAAAAAGCTAATTTTTTTAATTATTTTTTTTATGTTCTGGGTCTAAGGTCCAAAATCCAAAACGTCCTGTTGTTGTTTTTTAGAATGCTAAGAGGCTAACATTTTTGTGGTTTGGCTCAGGGCATAGGACATTTGCACTCTCTTCTAAATGCCAAGTAAATGTCAAGCCTAGTGTTTCATCAACAGATGCCAATTCAGAACACATGTAAAATGAGCCAGCTTGTGAATATTCGTGGAATTCATATCCAAAATGCATTAATCAGAAAAATGTGTGTATAGAACATCATAATAGTGCCACCTACATAATCACTAGAATTTAAAGTATTGCCATCTAACCTCATTGAATCTGGTATCATTAATCTGCATACCGTGCAATAAGGACAAAATGGCAGGTCTGGATTCACAAGCTAGGATAAAAGTAGCAAGTAGTGGAAGTTTGGCACCAATTTCCCTCAAAATATCTCCTGACCTCTCTCTTACACACCAGGAAGGTGTCAGGAAAGTCATTCAAATCACATTCCTATATTTGTAAGTAACAATGTACCTAAATCAATAGTTGAGTTCAGACCTTCGGTTAAAATTTAGCACATACATTAAATACAGCTCTGTGAAAACTATGACCAGATTTGACCCAGTTCCCACCTTATAAAAGAACATCAAAAGGCCTGATGGACACCAATAGAGACAATTGAAAGTATAAAACAAGAACAAAAAGTCACATCTGTAAAAGAGCTGGCCATCACTGTGAGTTAGTAAAGACCACAGAAGCGCAGGTTGTTAGCGATGATGACATCAGTGACAGCGTCGAAGACGAACTGAATGTTGTCTGTGTCTGTAGCACAGGTGGTGTGCGAGTAGATCTCCTTTTCAGCTGACTTGTTCTTACACTCGTACTCGCACTGAATGTAGTTCACCGCTTCCATGAATGTGTCCGAACCTGCAGCACAGGATGAGTCAGGTGAGGATGGAAAAGCAGCAGACGAATAAAGGAAGGAGTGAATAAAAGAAAGCAGTGGGAGATACACAAATGGTGATAAAATAAGGCCAATTTTTTCAATAAAGGACCATTTGGAAAGACAGCAAAAGAGAGTAGAAAGAATTGTGGTAAATATAAACTGGAAACTGAACACTTATTATACAGGTGAAACTCGAGAAATTTGAATATTGAGCAAAAGTTAATTTATTTCAGTAATTCAACTTAAAAGGTGAAACTATTATATTATATAGACTCATTACATGCAAAGTGAGATATTTCAAGCCTTTATTTGTTATAATTGTGATGATTATGGCTTACAGCTTAAAACCTTTTTACAGTATTCTCATTTTGAATTTGAGGTTTTCATAAGCTGTAAGCCATAATCATCAAAAATATAACAAATAAAGGCTTGACATATCTCACTTTGCATGTAATGAGTCTATATAATACATTAGTTTCACCTTTTAAGTTGAATTACTGAAATAAATGAACTTTTGCAGGATATTCAAATTTTTCGAGTTTCACCTGTATGTGCATATTATATTTTACAAAGTAAATAAAACAATTGCTATAATACTTTATATAGCTTTATAATAACTTATATATTATATCAATTATTTTAGCTTTCTGAAAGTATGTTTAATGCAGAGGTCAGCAACGTAAGACTTGCATTATAATTGAATATTTTTTCAGTTCAAAACATATTACATAACCAGTGTTACATTTGATATCGATCTCACAGCCAAGGATAAAATCTTGTAGGATTTTTTTATTATTATTTAAAAAAAGAACTTCCTCGGGCAGAGAAAATTATTTATTATATATAGTTCCTAAGCACATGCTCAAGAAAGTTATTTCTGTTTCTCAAACTTGTGATTGTTTGTGCAGCTTGTCTCCCGTATATCACTCAGTATAATGAGAATGAGGAAATGTTTAAGAGCAGATATGGAGGAAGCTGAAGAGCTCAGGAAATAACAGATGACGGTTTCTCCTCAGTGCTGGAGAATAAAGAAACGCAGGCTGTCCAGATTATGGGTGAGAATCCATCCAGAATGAATAAAATAACAGGACGGTTCTGAAGATTTATTGCGCTAATTGGCTTCTGGAGATTGTTTCTCCGATCCTCTCCTTATCAATTATTTTGTATTTTCATCCTATCTGTCCTTCCTTTCTATTGCTTAACACCGCTGTATAATGAGTTTACCTGTGTACTCTGGGAAGCAGATACTTAAGGGAGATTTCTTAATTTTCTCCTCAAATATGTCCTTCTTGTTGAGAAAGAGAATGATGGAGGTGTTTGTGAACCATTTGTTGTTGCAGATGCTGTCAAACAGCTTCATTGACTCGTGCATGCGGTTCTGCAGAAAGAAAAATAAGACGTCAACATCATTTACAGACATGCATCCACAAACATACACATATTTACTTAGCTATATAGTAAGGTTTTGTCAGATTTAACTCACAAAATTGTCTCCAAACTATAGCTAAGTAAACACACACACACACACACACACACACACACACACACACACACACACACACACACACACACACACACACACACACACACACACACACGTGTAATCACACTCTAAGTGCAAAATTAGAATACGAAGTGAGACATGAACAGAAAAAAGAAAGGAAATTTAAAGAAAAGAAAGGAAAAAAGCCAGAAAAGGAAACAAAACATATTCCGCTAACAGAAATATGAATTACTCATCTCATCATGATCAGATGATATACAGTGAATCTCATGTTATTTATAAAAGGACAAGGGTAAAAATATACACTGTCCTTATTTCCATATGTGATTAATAAATGATTATTCTGCTCATTATTTGTTTGTCATCTGAATGGTAATGAATTCAGAGTTGGAAGCAGTGACTCTCTCTTTGATGTGTCCGGTCAGATCAGGAGGAAACGAGGTCAGACGATCACTTTTAACAGCCTATTAAAAGTTGTGGTTTTGGAAAGAACCAGCAACGCATCTAAATTTAATGACCGAAACTGGCATATTTCAGACACAAGCACACAAGCAAACACTTAAAGGGATAGCTCAGAATAAATAAATAAAAAATGTAATTTCGAGTTTATATTTCACAATTCAGACCTTTTTTTCTCATAATTCCAAGTTTATCTCTTACAATTATGAGAAGAAAAATCTGAATTTTCCTGATGATTGTAAGTTAATATCCCACAATTCGGAATTTTTCCCCTTGGAATTGTTATATAAACTTGCAATTGCAAGTTATAAATTCCAAATTGGGAGATGTAATCTTGCAGAAAAAAGTCAGAATTGTGACATACAATTTGTAAATGTTATCTATGTAAAATGTTATAGGCTTAAATATAATTTCATGCTGTAACTGTAGGGCTAATACATGATGTCCCCTATGAATTATGCTTTTATAAGTTATAAAAGCATAAGTTAATAATATAGTCATATTGTCAGAACATCAGCAAACATCAGCGTTTAAGTCCGAAGGGTCTTTGAACACTGTATTCTATAAAAATGAAGACTATCTTTCTTGCATATCTATCTTGCATTCAGATTCTGAGGCTCGTCAAGACATTTTTTTATCTTATTCCATGGATTTTGCCACTTTTCCTCCACTTGTTACCACCGTTTTTATGCCACCACAATACACACGCAGTTGCAAGTAACAAAACTGTGACATCTGCTCCCAAATGGTATTTTCTTTTATTTCTGCAAACCACAAAAGATGATATTTTAATAGTTTTCCTCCATACAATGAAAGTCAGAGGTCCAAAACAATATTTGACCCCATTGATTTTCATTGTAAGGATGAAGAATATTTGTTGAAATGATGACATCATTTTCATTTTTCGGTGAACTATCCCTTTAAGTTACCGCAAGGCACAACATAAAGCCGACTGCTTCCAACTCTTTTTAGTATGTACTTCAACTGAGGTTGCTGACGATAATTTCATACCTGTGGAAGGGCCGTCTGCAGAGCTGGGCTGGATTGTTTAGCGATTGCTTAGAGAAGAAAGCCGATGGCGAGAGATGACAGGAGAGCAGCTGAGATGTTTTGAAGGAGAGACGCAAATGCAGAGGTGGCCGCTGGAGGCCACAGGAGCAGCTGAGCGCAACCGGACATGCACCAGAACCCAACACTTCACCACTTCACTCACATTTCCCACCCCCAGATACCACCGCTGTTCAGACTCACACGTACATTTACACACACACACACTGAAGTGCTAAACAATAGTCTAGCAATGCAGAATCGTTCCATGCTTTGTCACACGTGAAGAAAGGAACAGCTCTAAACAGATGAAAAAAAGTCTCACACAGGTCAAACTTGAAAGGAACGGACAGTGTTTGAAGGAAATAAAGGAATGTTTTTTGTTGAAATGGAGGAGGAAAGGGCACAGGAGGGGATGTGGGAACGACAAATGCGTAAACACTGATAGAGCGCTGAATGGACGAGCACTGACAGGAGACGCGTACTGAGAGTGTGTATTCATAGCATCTGTACGTGTGTTTATCTCTGTCCGTTTGTTTCGCCAGGACTTTCTTACAGAATAATAGAATCTGTCTTCTCTTTTTATCACTTCCATAGATCAGGTGAATATGGGCGCGTGAGAGTTGCTGTATTTATGGGCGTCCTCTTTTCTAGCCATAAAAGCCCTCCTATATCCAAAACACATCACCGTAAATCTCCCTGATGTTGTAAAAATTCTCTTATCGGAGTTTGTCGAGAGAGAGTGTGTCTAAGCAGATCTGAGGCCTGTGTCACACAGACGTCCAAACATGACTCATCATCACACCTGCCATGATTCAATTGGCACGGTCACAAAATCAATCAATTGTGGGTGGATACAAATAATTATTGGTTTCTTCTTTTAAAGGACACTGTAAAAGTGTTCAAAGACCTTAAAAATAAGTTTGTATGGCTTTTTGTGTTAAATTTGTCTACTTGATTATTTTATGTAAACACATTGCCATATACAAGTTTGACTATATATATTTAAAAAACTTGATTACTTAAAAAAAGTTGGGTCAACTTAATTGTTTCCTTTATTTAGTTATTTCTACTTACTATATTATTTAATATATATTTAATATTTCATATGTATTTCAATAAAGTTTCATTTGATAACATTAGTTAACATTATCTAACAATTAAAAATAATTGTAAAGCATTTGTTAATCTTAGTTAACGTTATTTGAAATACATTATTAAAAACAAAACTTGTGTTTTAAAGGGGTGGTTCAGGATTTTGGACATCGGACCTCATTTTCAAGTTAGCCTGGTTGTTATTCATCAGTGGAGACAGTTTTCAAAAAATTTCATCCAGTCCTTCCAGTTGCATAGTTCGCCGATGCTAGGCTAGCGCGAGTCAACGGTATAAGCTAGCCTGCCATTAAAAGCAGTTTTACCCACTCCAAAGTACACCAAAAGCAAATAAATTATAACGGCAGACTGTCGATGTAAATGTCTGTTGAGAGAATAATGTTAGAAATCAAACTACCCTTTCATTGCATTGCAATAGTTACACTTTGTTCCCTGTATTTATTAGCACAGTCTACAGCAGCGGCGGAGTGATATTAAGTTACCTAGGCAACCGAGAGAGTCTCCACATGACGCAAGTGTATTTACCTGCCGCTGACACTCATCACTACAGAAGCAGAGGATATTTCACTAAGAAATCAACATAGGACTATGGCCACGTTTGAAAGCCATGCCAATGTTTCAGACTTTGGAGACGAGGAATGTGTTTTATTCAACGAACCGTACATGTATGAGCCGGAATACACAGACGAAGAACTAATCGAGATAGATACTAAAAGGGCAGAAATTGAACTGTAACGTTATCTCCACTAACGCTGTCATTGTCATTCTATAAGTTATGAAAAGGGACTAGCTTAATAGATAGCTATAGTAGCCTAACAAAAGTTATTACCTGTTCATCTGCTGTTGGTGCATATGGAAAGACGGCTGGAACTGCATTCCTTGTCAGTGACTTATGAACGTTTCGATTATGGGTTTTTTCAAAGTCGTCTGGTCTAAAATAATCACTACAAATTCGCAACATATAGTCTCTGCCGGTGTCTCGTTGTCCAAGCCAGCAGAAAGAAGCCACAGTTGGTTCCTTTCTGGGTCTCTCAATGGAAATTTGTGGAAACTTTTTGCATGACCATCTATTTGGTTTATTTTTACAATTTCGAAATGCACAACGAATCACCATGTTGCCAATTCCTTAGTTTATAATCGAATGTTTTTCAATATCGTTGTTCAAGGCTACTACTAGCTAGCTAGACGTCCCGTCTGTAGTGCGCGCGCTTCTGTTCTGTGTTTACTTTTCGGCGCAGTACTACTAACCGGAGCAAAGTAAAATTCCGCCGCTGCTGAGAAACTAGTTCCTGTAAATGTAATGCGATCATTGAGATGTAAGAGTACCGGACCGGTACTTTGATTTCTAACATTATTCTCTCAATAGACATTTACATCGACAGTCTGGCGTTATAATTTATTTGCTTTTGGTGTACTTTGGAGTGGGTAAAACTGCTTTTAATGGCAGGCTAGCACAGATACCGTTGACTCGCGCTAGCCTAGCATCGGCAAACTATGCAACTGGAAGGACTGGATGATTTTTTTTGAAAACTGTCTCCACTGATGAATAACAACCAGGCTAACTTGAAAATGAGGTCCGATGTCCAAAATCCTGAACCACCCCTTTAACATTATTTAATGGACCTGAGATAACATGAACTAACAATGAACTAACATTAACAAAGCTTGATTAAAATAGGGGTAATAAACATTGTTAAAAAAATTAGTTGATGCATTAAATAATGTCAACTAATGGGAACTTATTGAGATGTAACCATTTTATCTCATGTTGTCTATAAGAAACGGACATGGTGAGGAAAGTGCTTGTTGTCTTAAACTAATGACATGATCACATGAACACCCAGGAGACAAAACGCTCAACTCAACCTACGCTGAGCCCAACACTTGACTAACAATCAACAAAATTACCATTTCAAGATGTGGGACAAATGCATCCTGACATCACAAGTTACAAAATGTGTTAGCAAAAAAACTAAACAAAATAAACCTTTGTGACCACATGAGCTATGCCGTTATTAGACTTGTCAGAGTAATTGGTCCATAATGATGGTAAAGTGTGTGGGGAATCAAAACATGACCCATTATTGAAACCTAGATATGACAAGCAGGGCATGAACTGCGGGGGGGTGGGTGGTTGCAGCCCGCGATAAGCCCTGTGCCAGATTGTGCCCATAGACGATGATATTGTGTATTGATGATAGCAGAGATATCGTCAAAAGCATCAGCTATCGGACTTATCAACAGGATTTGTCAAAAGCTCAGTCAGTTTTTACTTTCGCTTTCTGTAGTGGATAATAAACTGGGGTTTGAGACTTCTTCACCACCATAACTCTAGAGCTACGCCACTGCGACATGCTTTGTCCATCATTAGAAAGGACGCATCTGAGACAGTAAGTGCGTAGCATTACTTTTTCATCACCATACTGGTTATAAAGCTTACAGTAGCTGTGTTGACGTTCAGTTATAGTGTTTCTTGAGTTAAGAAAATACTGTACTTATTAAAAAAAACAGTTCTTATTTTACCTTTGCATTGCAAACAAGCATGGACGCTCCAAACTGAGTGAAGCACTTCATTCATGATAGAGGCGGAGTGGAGTTGTGAGGTTTTACCGACCGTTTGATGATCCAATGGAGTTACGAGGTTTAGTCACTAGCTATATACTAGCTAAACCCACAGACAGATGTTAAGGGTGACCAATAGTAATTATTTATGGGGGGAAAAAATATTTTTATTCAGTATAAACCTAGTGTATTTGAACCAATAGTAAAATTTACAGTATTTTGTAACAGTAAGTTTGTTAGAACTTTGGAATAGAAATACAATTATCAAGTATTCTTATTTTTTCATTATTATTTACAATTTCTAAGAATTTTACAGTATGCACAAGATGACACATACACAGTATACGCATTACCGAATGTGCCGCTTAGTGTGGGAGTTCATAATGGAGGCTGATTTATAAATGCCACTGACCTTAAACATTTCTAAAAAGCAGCTATTTAAAGGTCCCGTGGCCCTTATTTAATTATAAGGCTGTGGATGATCACACAGCACACTATGATCATGGTCACATGATTGGCAACATGATTGTGATTACAGTGTTCTGATCAACTTGAAGATCATTATGTCGGCACCAAGACGTCATGACCATCAGGATTTGTGATAAACATCTCATCTGAGGCAACTTACAAATGAGAAAATATGTTCAAATACCCATGAATCAATTTTGTTAGTTTGTTAGGTGTGCACACAGTGTATTTGAAACACAGTGCACGCGCAATTATTTATGAGCCTGTGTGTGTCAGAGCATAAGCACAGAAGTGTGTGTTTGTGTATGGATGCATGTCTGTGCGTGTGTATTTAGTGCTCACCGTGGTCTCGTCTTCATGGAGCACCTGGTCGTATCCACTCAGAGCCACACAGAAGATAATGGCAGTCACATCCTCAAAACAGTGGATCCATTTCTTCCTCTCCGACCTCTGACCTCCCACATCAAACAGCCTGAGAAGACACAACTCAACATGACTTCACAATAATGCACTGCATCACACGAGCAACATACACTACCATTTAAAAGCTTGGGGTTACTTTTTACTGGTTTTCTTTTCCTTTAGTGTGTGATGTTTTTGTTTATGCATGTATACAATCTGCAAAGTTACAGTCCCCTAACACAGTGGTTTATTTGATCTAACGGAGAACAATGATCCAGATCTGCCTAAAACACCTCGGTCAAAGTCCAGATTGCTCAAACGTCCAAGTCACAATGTGAAATATTAGCATAATCCCCGTCTAAAGGCATACGCAAAGAAAGAAGGCGAGGTTTCAGTGAATTGAAGTGTGTGTTTGGCTTTTTGTGTTTGGTTGCGAAAGCAAAACCGAGGTTAAGATTTGTTTATAAAGCTGTTCCTGAGCAGTACAACTCAATGTTTGCTTGTGGACAGCACATTTTACAGAGGACAGCTTCCTGCTTACCACTGTCAAACGTTCTGCTCATGTTGTGTTTGCAAAGATATTTCCAATCGAACGGCTTGAACATCCGCGTTTTCACAATCCGACTCAGACTCAAACTGATATGGTAAAACCAACGACATTATTATTAACTGTGTGTTTACAAACCCTATAGAAGCCTTGGAAGCTAAAGCTCAATATTATGGTAAGGGCCGTTACATTTCCGACACACACTTGATGTGTTTGACCAATCACAATGCACTAGGTCAGCTGGCCAATCAGAGCAATCTGAGCTTTCAGGAAGGAGGGGCTTTGTAGAAACCAGTGCGTTTCTCACAGGGAATAGAGACTTAATAATGTACAGTATGTGAAAAATTGTGAAAAAGTGTGTTTTTTAAACATCAAAGCATGTTACCTATTCTATTACACCCAATCAAAATAATGAACTTTTAAAATAGTCAAATAGTATTACTTTTATTCAGCAATAATTCACATTAAATTGATCAAAAGTGACAGTAAAGTTAAACATTTATAATGATAAAAATTAGTTATATTTCAAATAAATGCAGTTTTATTACATACATTGACTACGACATAATCAGTCTTGTTGTTTCTCTCTTATTCTTGCACGTGTTCATAATTTCTTTGTATGACAGCCTGGCCAAAAACTACGTCCACACAATTTGGCATGTTTTATAGCGTTATCACAAATAAAACGATTGACTCAAAGCACAACGCAATATGATTACAAAATCTTTTTAAAAAAAAATAATAATAAAAAAAAAATCATCACTTTTGGCCACTACTGTATTTTATTATATAACTATATGCTTTGATAAGCCCTAAATCTTAAATCTGTAATGATTTTCACCCAATATCAAGAGTGGAACGAGTTTCTGCCGTAACAGTGTGACGTGTTGCTAAATCTGTCTTCAGAATAATGTGGCAGCTCTGTCTGTCCCACCCCCATCAACACTTTTTATTTTAGTCTTCTATTTTCACGTGCTCTCAGATGAGAAAGTGAAGAAAACAAAACCTGTGAATGAGGAGTTGAAATGAAGCGAGAAAATGGCAGTGTTTGGAGACAATCATCTGCGTTAATCTCGGTCTATAACCACTTCAGCTGCAATGCGAGAGTTAAAAACACTTTTTGCTGAAAAGAGTCTGAGCATACATATATTAAATCAGACTTTCTTTTCCATCTAGCCATGGCCTGATTATGATTCATGAATGAGTGAAAATGATAATAACTGTAGTACTCTAACAGCCAGAGAAAGGCTCTGAATTACACGCTGTACCTTCAGATGCATAAATAACACACCAATCAGTCTCACCTGAAGTGCAGGTTCTTGAAGGTGAAGTGGGTTTCTACAATCCCGGTGGTCTTCACTCGAGTTCGCAGAATGTCCTGCTCTGTGGGCTGGTAGTCTGGAGCACCGATCCGATCTAAACTGTCTAAATAGCTGGAGGAAGAATGAAAGGCAGTGTGTTAGGACCCACAGTTTTCCACAGAATCTGAGCAACTGTCATTCACGTGAAGTATATACGTCTCTTGAGATACTAGTAACTTGTCAACCAAGAAGAAAAAAAAGAAAAAGAAAAAAAAAGTCCATGTACATTAGGCTTATTATAATTTGCATCTTATTTAAAAAACTGCTATTTACCTAGCACAACTAGCACACTGTTTATTGTGTTTACCATTATATTATAATCAGGCATATGCTATACCATTCAAAAGTTTGGGGTCAGTAAGATTTGTTTTGCACCAAATCAGCATATTAGCATATGATATAATGATTTCTGAGGGATCGTGTAACACTGAAGACTGTAACTTAGCCATCACAGGGGTAAATTCTTAGGGTAAGTTTACACGACAACAATGTACTAAAACCAGGAAAAGTTTTGCCTTAGCGGTTTTCGCAAGTCCCGTTCACAGCCGTTTGAGGAAAAAACACTTTCAAAAAAACTGGCCAAAACACGTTTTTGGTTTAAAAAAAAGTTGTTGTGTAAACGGCCCCTTAGTGAATTTCCTTGAGTTCATATTTTGTTGACAGATTCTCATTTATGTTAGCACTGACAGAAAAATTATTGCTTTTCATATAATAGTGAGTGTCAACAAATCAGATGAGAGTCCATCCCTACTAAAGACAACATCTTAAACACAGGACAGTCAATCAGACTATAGGACTACGAGTCAAAATAAAACATGAAACATCCTTCTTGTGCCACTCACAGCTGACACATTTATACACAAGCTACCTCTTCAAAACACAACAGTGATGCAAACCGACAAGAAGGACCGAGCCTGATTTTCAACAATGTGTGATGTATATTCTCTAAGGCTGTGGATGTCATTTATCTTCCAGATGAATATGTGTGCTTCCAAATTGGATGCCAGTTGAATTGAAGGTTGAGTCCCACGAGACGCCGCAACATCCATCAAAGCATCTGGCTGGTAATACCAGTAGACATCTAATGGATGATTACATCAAAAATGCAATTTCAAAAATGTTTTGACACATTTAGAGGAAAATTACTGCAAGTATTCCAGCTGGAATTTCAGATCAGCTCGATTTTTAATTTTGTGTCTTGTGTAATTATATCTTGTATGCTTCGGTGTACATTCTCCTCTTGCTTTTTATTTTGTTTGCCTCTCTTTCTTTCTTGTCTCCCTTCTTTTCCTGTCCATCTGTGGCATTGAGATTTTGCAGTCGAAGGTTTCCTTGGTTGCAACAGAATTCTGCAGTGAAATGTGAACATTCCACTGTCACTACTGTCTTCAGTGTTCAACTACAACAAAGTCCCTTTAAGACAAGTCAGTTCACTCAACGGGCATCTTGGATATTTCCCCTATCCAGCTTATTTTTAACATAAAAGCGAGCACGGCCATTCGTAAATGGAATGTTTTTAGCTGCACAAAACAGCTAGTTAATGCTTATCGATATTGCAAACTGGTATTTATTATATTATTTTAATGTATTGTGTTAATTATAAACACACTGAGTTTGTAGTGCAAATAGTTTTACCATTGACTACACTTCTTTAATTCACTATAGCGTCTAATGAATCGAAAGCTTCACACTTTCAAAGTACAAAGTAGCTTACTTCTGCATTAAACAATAAGGTGGATAGCAACATAGATATTTTTTTCTATGCACACTACCGTTTGGGGTTAGAACTGTTTTTTTTTACTGTAGGTATCTAGTATATGTATCAACTTAAATCTAAATATCCAAAATTGTTTGTCAAGATTATGTGGCAATGATATATATTAGATTTAAATCTGACAACAACTGTAAATGTTTCTTCTCTAGCTCAAATCACGCTTTAAAACCCCTATATTCTTCAAGTTTGTGCAGCTGATTTGCAAAACAAGTCTATCACAATGGCAAATGGCACTAAAAGGCGGGATGCCCCCAGATATTAAGCGTTACAGTTTCTCACATTAATTTTTCTACTACAAGTTATCCATCTTTCCCCTTTGTACCGTCCCTGGCTACACGTACAGCCTTCTGACCTCATAACCTCCCTTCCACCAAATAATTCCACAGACTTACAACATCATGCAGCATCACTAAACACTAAATCATGATAAACAGCAGTTAAATCTCTGATAATAATGTGAAATTCCCTGTGCCAAGTCTCCACAGATGTAGTGACACGGAGCCAGATTCAGACACAGGCTGAAACGGATAAGGCCTGAAATAGAGGGAGAGATAATAGAAAGAGGACTGAAAAATAAAAAATAACAACGAAGAACACAGCACGTGAGGGCAATTTCTATGTCATGTGGTCCAAAAGTCGACCGCTGGGAAGATCTGGGAAACAAAATCTATTTTAAACCTGGAAATAAACAGAAAGTTTTAGGGAAAATGGTCAGAATTTCTTGCTTCCATTAAAACACAATGTTCCTTGACCATTCTTAAATGCTGGAGGTGACATGTTCCTGGATCAACAACATTCAACAATATTCTAATCAACCAATCAGATTTGAGGGACAAGTTTACAGTTTATGTCAAGTTTAGGCTTAGTTACAACCAGGGTTAGGTGCCCCTAAATCAGTGTTACTCACATATTATTTCCCTCTGATTTTAGGGATAAGTTATTGGTAGGGTTAGGGTTTAGGGTTTCGGGTTAGGGTTAAGACTACATTTTCAGCCAAAATATGTTGATCCATGAACATGTCTTGCTTGGCAAAGTCACAGGTTTTACCCAAACCTGCTGTAATAAAAAAAAATTATAATAATAAAAAAGTCTGGATCCGCTGAATATTGTCAGCCATATATGGAAACAATATAAATAGCTTTTGAAAGAAACCTCAATGTGTATTTTTTTATGGTTCACTACACTGACTCTAGGGGGTGCTGTTGCTGTGACTGGCTAAGTTGTTTCAATGTTTATGAGTGGCACTTTTGGCTTGCAGGATCGCTTAGTCAGTGGCACTTAATCGCAGGTTCTTTCAAGTCTACGTGATACAGTATGTACTTAAGTATGAACTGCTCTCATAGTACACAGTCTCAAATGGGACATCAGTTGAACAGCACTAATAGGGATGACTGTATACTGACACATTCTCTTCTCTTAGTGTTAGTGCTGTCTCTCTCTCTCTGGGGCACGTTCCTTTGTGGCCTGTATCTGCTGGCTGTGCACGCGTCCCTCTCAGCATATTTAGTCTATTAACAAATAGCAGATTTAGGGCGGCTATGTTAACTGAGGATTTCCATAAGCTTTTTTTTTTAGAAAGCAACTGTCCGCACTGGCCAGATAAATCCACTATTTGACTAAAGGCAAATTTCAATAGAGTCATGGCTCAGAGATAAGTACGAGTGTTCCCTTTGGGTGAGAGTACAAAAATCTTGGGATGCAAAAGACTATTGTCTGAAATAGTTCTTGAAATACAGTATTTATTTAGCCATTATATATACATTATTATTATTTTTAAATGTCAAAAAATATCATCATATATTTCAACTCCTTGTCTGCTTAGTTGGCTGTATGCAGAGAATATATTCAGTAAGGAAGAATTGTTGGATTTTATGTACAAGTACGTGTGCGCAAGTGCATTTTGTCATTCGCAGCAGGACTACAGTTTTTATCTCATATGCACTCAATGCCCTGATGGTGTTCTGTGGAGTATCTGTATGTACTATTGTAAATCTTTTATAAATATGACGTCACTATGTGGACTTTACTCTGTCGTTTTAGGCCTAATGGACATGCGGGCAGGGTTGTGCTGTAGGGTTTCTTCACTTCTCTCTTTTTAGTATGGAAAACTCGTATCTCTCTACCACTCAGGCTGCTTGCCAGCTCTGCCCTTCCCCCGTCTCCCTCTCTCTCTCTCTCATACACCATCTTTCTTTCTTTCTCCACCCTCCCTCTGTTTCCTGCTGCTGCTTGAGTGCTCTGCCTGGCAACACCTCTCAGCGGCCTGCCTGCTGTCTGCTGCTCCCCATCACGGAGAGAGAAAGAGAGAGAGAGAGAGAGACATTGCTTCCACATGTATTGTGGTAACAAAAAGGTTTGGAAATTCAGAGTGCTGCAAGAATGTCACAATGAGCCATTATTACTAATATCATGTAAAGTCTGACATTACCTCTGACATCTGGAATTACTGTACTGTACCCAAATCTATGACTTTCATTTGGCGACAATAACAAATTACCTAGTTTGCCAGGATACAAGTTATTTTGATTTTGACAGTAATTCAGTGAAGATACAATATCACACCCACAAAAAAAAATTGAGAGTAAGTGAAACTTGCTACATTTTCTAAAGGCAAAGTTCATTTTCAATGAAAGTTAATCCGAAAGATGACACTGTCCATGACTTAAATAAGAACATAGAGATTTCCTATATTTGCTCTGGAAACGTCAAAAATGAAGGTGCTGAACTTAAACACACAAAATCTAGCAAGTTTCAGTTCAGGCCAGTGCACCTCCACAAGCAATTATGAGTATGACACAGTCAGATTTAACCAGAAGTAGAACATGCTTCTCTTTAACTCTATTACCAGAAAAAAAGACTAAACAAATTAAATTAGCAGACCCAGAATTGAAAAGAAGAGGAAGAAGTCAAAAACAAAAATAAAACTGATCAGGAACAAAACTGAGGACAAGAGGAACACAACTGGGGTGTTTTGCGGTGTAAAAAGGGAGGAGCTTTTAAAACATCCGTCAGTTAGGCCGGACAATAGTGGATGAACTCATTCATAGCACCATAAAGTTGATGTTATCATAGAAGAAGCTGGTGAGTGTGAAAGAATGAGAGGAAGGACAGAAATAGTGGAAGAAGAATGAAAGAAGTTTTCAGAATACTATGAGGGCTGATCTACTCCTGTTACAGCATCTCACTCTGGAAAAGACCACTGCGACTCAATCGGAAATGTTCAGAAATGTCTCCTGATGTATTCAGCAGTTCAATGGACCTTTGGGAGGAGAAAGACAAGACTACAGCCTAAAGACAAAAGGAAGCCAGTGTGCTTCACACCGGATAAACAGCCCAAAAGAAATGATCTTCAATCTCTCTTGAACTTATTTTCTTATACAGTCAATGATTGATGTGAAAGAATGATTTAGTCATACAAGTTGTACCTGTCAAGCTGGCCATGTCTTTAGTGTAAATACACACACACACACACACACGCGCAAGCTAAGAAACATAAACACTGGTGTGCAGCACCGTTTCCTGTTCACTGCATAGCTACTAAATCTAGAGCACAACCACAGGAAATATACTTTGCACTCATTTGTAGGGAGTTAACAGTCTGAATTAAATGTGACGAGGTACTGCACAATAAAACAAAGACACTAAAAAGAGACATGACTTCCTTTATATTGGCGTGACATTCTTTATACAGTGCGACCAATATTAAAACACACAATATAATTAAATAGAATCAAATAAAAAGTTAAAACATAATAAATATCTAAATAAAATAAATAGAGTATCTTAAATATAAAGTATATTATATATGTAAGAAGAAAATAGTATTGTTTTAAACAGAATTAATTAGGAAACTCTGCTGCACAGAAGAAAGTGTTGCAGACATTGTGACTAAATGGGTCATCCGAAAAAAGACTGTGCGAATAAATGCAGGTTATGAATGGAAAAAGTGTGTGTGTGTGTGTGTGTGTGTGTGTGTGTTCACAGCATCTACTGAAATTAAATTCTTCCTAAAGAATCAGAGCTTTTTAAATATTAGCAAGGTCACTGAATGTGAACAAATTCTCAACTGAATATGGTAATATACATTTTTTTTTAAAGCCTGTTAACAGTAAATATCATATAGTCATATAGTTCAGTCGTGCATCTCTTTCAGGTCATAACAGAAAATCACAATCACAAATCACAAAACATACTTAAATCCTAAAATGAAATGTATTGTCCTTCCACCATTTGGTATTTCTGTTTTCATCCTGCACTTGAAACACTCCTAGAAACTTTGTTTGTCTTACTGATCATTCATGTGACGTACTGGCTTGAACTAAAGACAGAACATTTATGCAAAACTTGATGATATTTATGCAAATAGTAAGGAAGAAAAACATCTCTCCCAGGCTTGTCTAGCAAACTTATTTTTTGGTACCCTAAACATTAAAGGTAGTGTAGGCAATTTCGGAGAGGGAAGCAATATCAAGCTAGCTTTGAAAGCACAAGATCCTTCAAAAGACAAAAGCAGTATGGGCTCATTGTTTTGGTTCAGGATGAACTGTAAAAGATGGCTGCTGTTGGTTAAGTCTGTCTACAACTCTGCATTGCCTCATGGTGATGACGTGTGATGTCTGCGCGAGAAGGGTGCGCATGGAAATACATACGTTGACAGGACATTGTATCATTGCATTTGGACCAACACTCCTGTGACTTCCACAGAAGATATAGAGTATGTCCATGTTATGTGTATGTTTTAATATTTAGACCACTTCTATTATTGATTGCTATCAGGTATCAACCAGTATACCAAAAAGTGTTTTTAAAAACACTGCCTTCTCTATCTTTAAGTCTTTCTCCTCCCCACATGTGCTTCATTGCAACAAGTCAAGAAGTCAAGTCAAGAATATTTGTATAGCGCTTTTCACAATACAGATTGTATCAAAGCAGCTTCACAGTATTAAAATAAAATAATTATAAAACGTCCATGTTTGGTAATGCTAATCAATAGTAATATTGATTGATTCATTAAATTGAATATCCCCAACTGAGCAAGCCAAAGGCAACAGTGGCAAGGAAACGAAAAACTCCATCAGGTGACCCAATGGTGACCTAAAACTCCATCAGGTGACCTAATGGAGAAAAAAAAACTTGGGAGAACCCAGGCTCAGTCGGGGGCCAGTTCTCCTCTGGCGGTTATGAACTAGAGGCCGGATTTAACTGTAAGATTAAAACATTTATATGAATGCCTGGCTGAAGAGATGCGTCTTTAATCTAGTTTTGAACTGGGAGAGCGAGTCTGAGCAACGAACAGTATCAGGAAGGCTATTCCAGAGTTTTGGAGCTAAATGTGAGAATACATAATCTATGTTGTCAATCTGTGAGCAAGTCATTTGTCTTCATCTAAACACCACTTTCCACAAGGACCAGCTTCCCAACCTATTACAGTAAACCACAAAATCTGAAATGTAATGCTGACTAAACTCTTTCAATGTTATTACACACACATTCTGTACAGCACAAATGCACACACAAACTCAAGACCTTTCATCAGCAGATACTGTAATTGCATCTGTGAATTTTTCTCTCACTTTAGAGTGACATTTTGCTGAGCTCATGTAATACTCTAAAAGCTCCCTGTTCAAACAAGCATTGAAAATAAAGACTATACATATTATAATGTAGCTACCTAATTTGCAGTCCATAAAATATATGGCCTCTGCCTCTACAATGAACAGGACTGCAGTGTGATAGTCAATGGTATAATAACAGATGTGTATATTAATGAAGCGTAAAAGCACTAATGGCTCTTCCCAGCAGACAGCCATACTCACTATTGGGCGGAGTCATTGAGCTGGTACTCGCGGGCACGGCTGAAGCACTCCTGGATGCCTGAGTCAGACCACAGGCGGATCATGGCGGACAGCAGCTCTGGAGAGTAGGGCTCGGTATCCTCCATACGGCTCACAACATCACAGACCATCTTAGCATCAGCCTGTCAGAAAAAAACACACAGAAGAGACTTACAAACACAAGAACACTAAGTCACAAACTGTGCTCTAATTTAGAATAATTCCAAAGTTTACTATTCAAATTCTGGTTTAAATATGAACTCAAATATTTCTCATCGCAAATTCAAAGCCCTCTTCAGGGTTGTTTACAATACAATTTTGGCCACAAAGGACAGTCATTTTGCAATTTTCCAGTGACATGAGCAACCACGACTGTTGGTGATGAGACAAAGTCAAGCAGAGTTCAACTTTATGCAAATAAGCAGTGATGCGATGTGGGAACGCCTACTAGCAACCGACAGCACTGAGAATCATGACCTGCAGCTATTTTTTTCACTGCCAGTGTGATGGTGGCTTTACTGTGTCAACAATTGACTCATTTGTGCCTATTCCTTGCAAAGAAGTTTAGCAGAAACATGTGGGGGAAAGTTGATGCTAGAGTGAAACTTTTTAGTCTTGCAATAAACATGCTTGTTTGCTCACAAAATGGAGGTTTATATTTAAAACATCCTGGAAATGTTTTTTTAATACGCCAATGGCCTTCTTTTTTTAACGCCATTTGATTCAAGGTGTGTGTTCTGAAAACAAGTATATATAGGATGCAAATTTTTGCTGCTCCAAAAATGTATCCTGTTTTAAATGTGTTTTTTTTATGTTTTTTTTTTATTATTTTTGCTGGCAATACATGTTTTATAAAGCCCTGTCCATAAGCTCTTGCAAAAAAACAACAACTAAAAAGACCTCTTTGGTCAGTTATTGTTGCATAACAACTTTATACAAACTTGTGCAAGGACACAATGAGAGAGAATAACGGAAGGAAACAGATAACAGAATCAGCGAATATTCTAGTACTATCAACGGAAAGTAACACAATCATTGGATGTGCTGCTGTTCCTCATTTACATACAATTGTTCTGTTTGAAAGAGAAGACCTTTAAGAGCACACTGAAATGTGTTGGATTTTTAGAAGGAGCAACTCAATGCAGATCTTTAATGATGCTGACAGTGCTGAGAATATACTGCATGCAAACCCACCAACCCGAGCCAAAAACACAACAATCTGTGACTCATAAATCAGGTCTTGATCCCTAATCACCCTTTCTGCAACGGTTAGCCCTTATTATACAGTGAAATCTAATGCAGAGATACTGTCTGAGACTATCAGCTGATACGGCTCACTATTTTAAGAGGGGGGAAATGTATACACACACACACACATATATATATACCAAGTTCTGTCATGAAACTCTAGATGGAGAAGGCTGATGGGTCGCAACTTTAACGCAACCTGCTTACAATTTCACTGTAGACTACACGGCACAAGCTGATTGGTTGCTGTTCCATCTGCAGCCAATGAGCTTGCTGCTCAAAATTTAAATAGTAGGTAAGTGTTTGATGTGGCAGTTTGCAGTGTGCTTTCAAAGTTCCTCTGAAACCATCCACCATCCCCAGTACATGCTCACAGCAGTGTGTTATGTATGTATTCTGAATCAGCAGCAGCGTAGCAGATCTATTCTGCCAAGAACAAATACATTAACATCATTGTCATAACCATTATTACCATGCAAAACTCTCCGAGAGTTATCATGATAGAAATATACACATTGCATGACTTCCTGTTTCTCTTTCATTCTTCCCTCCCTCTTCCTCTCACTTATGAAATCACTCCCTTTTACAAACACATTTAAAAAAGCTTGACAGCAGTAACAACTTCTGAAAGGAGCGTTTGGTTTCTTTTAAAGACATCACAATCGAGCGTACTGCTCGAAGGGGCTGGGTTCCGCCATCCCGCAAATTCACAACAGAGATGCAAGTACGAAAGCCAAAAGAGGAGAGCGTGAGAAATGGACTGGATGAGTGGAGTGAAAAGAAAAGACCCATGTTAAATAGAGAGTGGAAGAGAAGATGGGGGTCAGTTCAAGAAGGCTGGTCTTGCACCCTCTCCATTATCTGCGCTGAGAAAGAGTAAAGCGTTCACACACTAAAAGGAGAGAGATGGGGGGCCTGGGAATGAAAACGAGGGGAAAAAAACAAAGCATGGATGTCGCTAATTAGTCCACAATTTATGCAAAATGCTATTTTTTTGAAGTTTTTCTACTGTGAAGATGCAGACATATTCATCTGGATGATGAAAATGGATGCATCTTCCGTATGACTTGTCAATAGGGACAGATATTGCATCTCCATGGTGATTCAGCGGGGGCAGCATCAGCAGCAGGAGGCCGTATGATTGGCTGAGGGAGCCTCCCTTTCCTTCTCCCCCAGTGAGTGTGACCTTTGAGAGCAAGTCCTCTGAACTCAGCATGACTAAACCTTCTTGAGCCCTTATAACTCACACACATCACACTCTAACTCCAATAAATCATAATAGATGCTTCTACCAGATACATTTTTTTACTAATTAAAAATGAATGTAATAATATTAGCAGAAGACAATGTACTATTAATGGTTAGAATTAGTCTAATAACCTATGAGAATAATTAATAATTTGAGCTTTACAACACAACATGAACCAGAGGATTACTTCAACATTACCCCTTCCGGGGAATTATGGGACATCAAACTGGCGTCCAGAGGCTCTTTGAGCCTTTATAGTGACAGATGCCTTGGTCCCAGGGCTAGAGGTTTGCGACGGGGACATTTTTGCCATGCATTTTTCTTTTGATTGAAAAAAAAAACTGCAAGAATAAACCCATAAAGCTGTCAAGATTCAACAGGCATGCACCTGTTTCCGGTCTCTCTGTGCATCTATCTTGCAGCTGGGTCTGTCTCTAATGTCACGACATTGGTCACGCCTCTCATTCTTCATTCTCTCTTTCTACCTCCGTTTTAGTTTTTTTGGGGAAGGTACACGGTACCGAAGGACCATGTGATTCCAGAGTGATTGCCTATTGAATTTAGATCAGGCTCATAGAGACACATAATAGCTATTCATTATGGCCCTTGCACAGACTAAAGAGAATGGACCATCAGCATTCATTTATTAGAGGAAACAGCGCGAGGAGAGAACTCAACGCGCTGTAGATTTGAATCGCAGATCAGTCAGTAGCCCGGCGTGACGGACAGTATCCTTACAGACACCCTGAACCTGCACCTGGTGAAAATACAATTATTGTAAGAGTGACGCAAGTAGGCACAGTGAACACACACATGCAATAGAACTGTAATTTTACAGAAAATGTCGGATTCCTCAGAGTATCATTAGGCTTTTTCACTTCTCATGTCGAGTGCTGAGGGTGTCGCTGGTTGACACAACATGATGGTGTCTGTGTCTGGTATTGTTATAGCAACACTGGCTAGGGTATCTGCAACTACCTTATGATATGTTACACATCGCAATACATGTCCACGAGACAGGATATGCGGGATCAGTTTCAATGCCTCCCATGTGCTTCATAAACGTGGCTCGGACCAGACTGAGAAATGCTTCAGTTTTTCCACTTATTTAGATGATGGACGGATGGATGGATCTGTATGAATTAAGTACAATGAAGTTCAACTGCAATATGGCATAATCACTCCAGTGTTATAGGTCTTCTAGTGATAGTTGTAGGTTGCTTCTAATCTTGCAATGAACAGGAGAGTAACATACAGTCCCTTATGAGCCCCGAGGGCTGTGGTCTAATAATCTATCACTGACAATGAAACTTTCCCTTTCAAACTAGTACAGAGGAAAGAGAGATGTTCCGCTTTGCTGAAGATGTATAGACCCTGCTCAAGTACTTTATCAAAGTCCATGACATAACTCCCTAGACATGGATTTAAACTACAAATAATCTTTTCAAGGTTACAAGTTACAACCACTAACATGGGGTGGACTTCTAAAAGGCTGAGAGGTCATGAAGAAACTGATTTTTAGTGTATTTCAATACAGACATGACCGAAAGAGATGCTGTGAGTGGGTGAGTTGCTAATTAATTAATTAGTTTCCTCCATATCTGTGAATATGGACCTTCACAGTCGTGCCAAAATGTATCTATGAGAACTAAATTAATTCAAGAGAGCCAAAAGAGACATGTCATACTTCGTTATTCACTAGTGTCAGCTGTTAAGACACTAGTGTTTGTTTTGGATTCTCTGAGAACCTCTCGGTTTCCTAATCCTTAAGATTTGAGTGTTAACAAATGTCCTCATAAGAAGTTTCAAATAAATTATTACTTTTTTAAATTAATTTCCATGGCATTTCTAGTAAGAAATAAGGGAAAAGCTACTAGTCGCACGTCCTTTAGTAACCATTGCTGATGTTAATAGCACAGAGGTGTGAAAGCCAGAGAAAGTCAAGCATGCAAAATCCCTTCAGATAACCACACACACACTCACAGGAGATTCCCTCATTCATACACTTCGTCGAATTATCTTAGTATGTTCCAGAATGCAAACTGTATACTCTTACAGACATATATGCAAAGAACTGTGCAGCCCTAGAGGATCCCTGGGGTACTGTATGAAACGAAAAAACACTATGTACTTCACTGGCTGGAACGACATTGGGTCTTTACCGTGTGTTTTATCAAAACATGCCAATGATGATAATGTATCATGCTAATCATGTTCATATATTTAAGGAATTTGTTGTTTGGGTCTATGCCCATGTACACACTGCACAATTTTAGTAGTGACAATCGCATTTACCGGTAATCTCATCTAAATTATCATGTGAACGGATTACGACTCACTTTCTAAATTGCGATGACTAACACAGTGGCATAGCAAGGTTCTGGCATCTCACAATATTTTTGACCAAAGTTATATTACAGTGAGCAAAGACTTGTTATGTTTCGCAATTTTAACTAAACCACAACTGACAGAGGCTTCATGTTTTGTATTGGAAGGTTGGTTCATCCACTTATTTTAAGTGTTTTTATTTCAAGTGTTTTTAAGCTTGTTGTTTGTTTTAGAGTTGACTATAATTGACTGTTGTCACTTCCATAAATAACTGAACTCTGTGTGTACAGAATAGGATTAGGCACTAAAAGGTGAATTGACAAGCGAATATGGTTGCAGTGTGTACAGTACGTGGCCTATGAGAACTAGCCTTTTTTTAGTTTTCCAAAGCATCCTTTTTGGGCTTCATGTTGTGTAAAGTATGTCTCCCAGGGAGGGATTACACAAAACTTGAAATAAAATGTACACAAAATTGAATGCAATGCAAGTCGCTTTAGATAAGCGAGTCTTCCAAATGCATAAATATAAAGAAATTTGAATCGAAACAATATGATCATAAACAGCCAGTATTTAAAGTAGAGTGAGATAAAAACACAAGCCCAAAAAGAAGGCTAAAATTTCAGAGGCAAATCCATTTTTCATTCAATTGTTGTTGAGCTGTGTCTCTATGGAAGAGAGGGAATGCCCATGACAAGAAATCTGATGCTGTATGTTCCACAGAATGGCACGCTATGCAGTGATGACCATTCATCTCCTGCCTTTATCATCTTTTAAGACAGTCAGATATCGTGTTATAAATGCAGACCTGCATTATTAAGAAGCTGCTGGGTTCGTCCGGTTCACACACAATGAGAGAGTCGCATCAGGAGAGACTGTCGTACGGCACATTGACATAAAAAAACACGGGGACGGGACCATGTTTCTCACATGGGTCAGGCATGCTGAGGCCTGCACTGACTAATGCTATAGTCCTCTAGGTCTAGGAGACTGAATACGACACCAGAAGGATGACAAATCACTGACTCATTAAGATTATATGAATTGATCTGATATACAAGAGGCACACTGTTACTAACAAGCATTCGACTGCAGATCTACAACAGTCTGTTGAATTCGAACATCTTTTTAATCTGTTGACCCTTGTGAAAAAGAATTAGCCTACCTTTTAGCATATTTCTAAAATGTAATGTTTTTGGACACTTAATTTGCATGTTAAATGTAATTGAACAGATATATAGAGTCATTTTTTCACCCACTAAAGTAGGACTTAAAGGGATAGTTCACTCAAAAAAGATTTTTTTTTATCTCAAGTCATCATTTGCTCACCCTCCTGTTGTTACTGTAATATTAAATAACATTACAGTTAAAATTATAATCAGGCACTTTACATGTGCTTTAGTATAATAGCCACATCAAAATAAGTGTACTTGTTTAAAGCATGACATACAAGCAACTTAAGCTTTTTGAAGGATGCAATTCCAGAATGTACTGCCATAAATACTATGAAAAGGTAAATCGAAGTAGGCAGATGAGATGACAGAAATGATTGTTAAAATATATTTCATTAAATGGATCTACTGATTTAGAAAAAGTGTTCAGTCAAAGTAAACGTAATATTTTACATAATATTTCTCTGTGCTTTTCATTTTTTGTATATTAGGGTACCTATGTTAGCTTAGCAGCATGCTAACATCAAATTCTACTGAAATAAATTGCTAGTTCCTATTTGCGTAACGCACAAAGTCGCTGCCTACATAGAACACTTCAAATCAGTGATTTATGAGGTTTTATGACAAGTCAGTATGGCGCCTTAGAAGGCAGCTTCCTATGTAGGTGATAGGCAGCTCACTAGGTTTTGGAATAGAGCTCCAGATTATAGGCATACTATATTACACAATTTATATATTGTGAATTATGTAATATGCTGAACATGATGTGTGTGGGAACTTGAATCAAAAACATCTAAATCTTGTTAATTAGGTGTGCAGGATATTTCCCACAATTCCAGAGCAGCCTCGTCAATACAGAGCTGCCAAGAAAAAAAATGACATAGCAACAAACTGTATCCTTTTGATGCTCATCTACATTACAATGATTTAACCGTCAAAAGCACCACCATAGAAGGTGTTTCATAAAGCTAAATACAATTTAAGCAGAGCAAGGCCAGTATTAGCTAACAGAAAATTGTATTTCTTTGGTCATGCTTAGCCCTTGAGATAATAGACGCAGGATAAAACAGCAAAAGAAAGATCACATCTTTGGTTTTCATACTACGCTACTCTCCTCATTATCATCCCCTGCCCCCTCCTATCTCAGTTCATCAGTCTTAACATCTTTTAACTCTCTTTCTCTTCACAATTGTTATGTCACACTCATAAGTAAGCAGTCGGGGTGATGGGAAGGCTTTTGGCTTCCGCTGACATGAAGCAGAATTGAGGCAACACAGAACTCGACTCAATCTGCTCTCGACTCACTCCGTCCCGTGATTATCATCTCTCCTCTTCTTTTCATAGGTCCCCTCCCTCTTGCTCCACTCCTCCGCATCATGTGACAGTCATCTCCTGTTACTATGGTTACTGGGCCTTTCTTGGGGAATGTGATTGCAGATTTGCTGTTCTCTCTTTCGTTTTCTCTGTATCTCACCCTTCCCTCCCACTTTCTCACTCTATCTCCTCCCCTCTTTTTCTTTATTTGCCTCCCATGGCAGCTGTTAAATTATTGATTTGATTAAATATTTAGCTGTTATTCCGCTCTCCTGCTGAAGGCTCCAGTTGTGGCCTAAACACAGGAGGTCCTCAAAGCCCAGAGTGGAGACCACACCTCCGTCGATCTACTCACCAACACGGATCTATGGCCCGTCACTGGAGAGGCCACACCCACCTGGCACTCTGACCAATTGAAAGCTTTCTCTCTTACTGCTTCAAATATCATTCCCATCTGTCATTCTCATAACATGTAGTTATTGAAGAAGGAAATCAATGCTCCTTAAGCAATAAGTCCATTTTAAGATCAATTTCTAGCATCCACAAACCCCTAATCCATCTCTGTGACTGGCTAATGTCTGTCTGCTGAGAATGAAAGGCTATTGGACTATTTTGCACAATGTCGATACTGAAAAAAACCGTAACAATATATTTCTACTATATCAGTAAAACTGAGTACCAATTGCTGTCACTGCTCTCTCACCAAAAAGTATGCCAATTATAAACTTGTACTGTGATTTCACACAATAATTTTAACTTTGTTTAGTTTTTTATTTGTTTAATTTCTGAATATTTATTTGAATATTTGATTCAGAAAAATGTCAAGCACTGTTACTGGTTTACTTAATTGTTCTATTGCTAATAGTTTCTCTGCTTTTTTATTTTGGTAGTGACCATTTACTCAAAGAATTGCTCTCTCTCTCTCTCTCTCTCTCTCTCTCTCTCTCTCTCTCTCTCTCTATATATATATATATATATATATATATATATTAGGGCTGTGAAACGATTAATCGCGATTAATCGCATCCAAAATAAAAGTTTGTGTTTACATATTAAATGTGCGTGTACTCACTGTGTATAATTATTTTGAATATATAAATACACACACGGGCATGTATAACAGCCCTAATATATATACATATATAAAGTAGTGTGTTCATAGACTATTGCTTTTTTGCTGAAGTACTGAAATGGATATTGATGGTAAATGTAAATGTAAAATTCTGGTGTTCATATAAACTGCTGAAATTTTGCTTTCATGAGTAAAGAGACGTTAAAGTTCCTGCATGTCAGCCTGACCTGGCAATGTTCTTCTCAGAAAATAAAGCTGAGCCGAAAGCATTTGAAAGGAAAGGTGTGCGGTTCCATTTCTGAGACATCAACGTTAAAATATCTCAGTTTCTTTCCCTGTGTCTCTCTTTCCTCTCTGCGTCATCAGGGTTCTTCAGTGACTCAGAGAAAAAGAGAAATTGACAGACAAAAATATATATATATAATTCTGGGTCAGACTGGCCCTCCCTCTGCTCTATGACCTACCCTAACTAAACTCTTCCTGAAGTGGAGCACACCAACACTCATCCCACACTGGGGGAATTCTCTGTTGGGATTTATGGAGGAATAATTACATTCACATTAATAATTACAATCTAAACCCTGCCCCCCACCTACCATCAGAAGCACTTATTTGATTAATGTCAGGTTGGAGAAAAATGGATTAGTTATGAAAGGGAAAAAAATGTCTGGTTAAAGGAATAGTTCCCCGCAAAAAATAAATAAAAAAATGCATTAAGGGTCCAGAAATTACAATAAGCTCCAAAAAATAACATCAAAGTGGTTCATACGACTCATGTGCTCTATTTAAGTGCTGTAATTTAAGTCATCATTGACTGATAGTCTTCCTCTCTAGTGAGCTTGAGATCCAGAGCGATTGGATCATTGAGTCAAGATCCAAATCATTGATATATTTTTATTTTTTATTTATTATTTTTTATTTTTATTTTTTATTTTATTTTTTATTTTTTTTGGGGGGGGGGGTCTTTTCAATGAACCAGTCGATACTGTTTGCAATGAATGATCCATTCTGGAATCAGACTAAAACATCAGTTTAGGATTCGTACAGAATGAGTTGTTCATAAATCAGATCGAACAATTTGTTCACGAATCAGAGCTCCACTCACAGACTCAATGATCAGGTTACAACAGTCCTAGGGGAATCAGACTGAAAATTCCTTTAGGAATCATACTAAATATTAGTTTAGAAATCAGACTGTTGCTCATGAATCAAAGTTCACATTCTCAACGGTCGAGTCACAATGCATCTCGAGTTCAGAAGAGCTTGCTAAAAGGGGAAAAACGCCTTGTGACTTGTACAATGACTTGTATTTTTGAATGGGTCTCACACAGAGCTACAGTATCATATGGCTTGAGGAGATGGTATTAGCCACTTTTACAGTGTTCTTTTATTTATTTATATGTATTTGTATTGAAAACAGCTACATTAAGGTTCATTGTTCCATATTTGAAAGTCACATTGGTTTATTTTTGGTTGGACTAGCCCTTTAACATGCTTATGTTTTCATGTGCTCTGTTTCCTGTTTCCTCTGCTGATTTTCAGACTCTCTCTCATCCACAGAGATACTGACACAGACAAGACGGAACTGTCTCTTTCCACACCCTCTCTCTCTCTCTCTCTCTCTCTCTCTCTCTCCACAGGCCTGCAGGTTTGTGTGGAGTCTGCTGAGGCCTGGCATTTATTAAAGTGTGCTGTTCGCTCCTCTCTGCTGCATACCTGATCCGCCACCACTGCGGGCCTCTTTCAACTATATTTATTTTTAGCTGGAGGCCAAAAAAAAAGCTATCATGCTACCAAATACAATGCGTTTAACACCATAAAGTTTCCTTGACACTTTAAGCCCCATCAGTGCCCTGATCAACACATAGTTGTCCTCATCAGTGACCTGATTAACCCAGTGCCCACTGGTACAAAATTATTTTATTTTTTAAATAAGTTATTCTCATATATATATGTATATATAGAGTGTGTGTGTGTGTGTGTGTGTGTGTGTGTGTGTGTGTGTGTGTGTGTGTGTGTGTGTATGTGTATGTGTGTGTGTGTGTGTGTGTGTGTGTGTGTGTGTGTGTGTGTGTGTGTGTGTGTGTGTGTGTACATGTGTGTGTACATGTGTGCGTACGTACGTGCATGTGTGAGTGCGTGCGCGCGTGCGTACGTGCGTGCGTCCTATATACACACACACATATATATTATATATATATATATATATATATATATATATATATATATATATATATATATATATATATATATATATATTCTGTCTACAAGCCTAAATGCATTTGCATTTAAAAATGCATGAGTTGCTGCAATGTGATTGGCTGTTTAGATATCTGCATGAACGAGCAGTTGAACCGGTGTACCTAATAAAGCGGCCGATATTTATATGTCAGATTTAGGGGCCATTTACGCGCCACTATTTTCAACTAAAAATGGAAAGCTTTCTATGTGTTTTGGCCATTCATTTACACAACAGTGCCGTTTTGGGGGCCTGAAATCGCAAACTTTCGAAAACAAGTTTCAAAGTGCACGTTTTTGAAACCGATACAGTTATCGTGTCTGTGTAAATGTGAATTTCTGAAAAAACAGTGACGTCATGCGCATGTGTATTACGTGTTCAGTCTTTAAAGTAGGTGAGTATAGTGTTTCTACTGGCCTGGCAGTATAATACCATAATTTTCTGTCGTAATTGCAGATCCGTGTGAAAGGGGATACTTTTGAGAACGTTGAAATCTGTGCGCGAGAAACGCGAAGGAAAATGGTTTCTGTTTTTAGCACATCGTTGCCGTGTAAACGTACCCTCAGTTTTAAAATTTGACAGGTCTGGCCACAACATCTCATCTAAACGGGCCAAGTTCAGGCTTCAAGTTCAGGTCCCAGTGTAGACCTTTGACTCCTAAGTCTCTTTTCCCAGAATGTATAACAGCCAACACAATGCTGAAATCAATTGAAACAGAGTCCGCGAATAACGACAAAATAAGGCGTCAGTGTCCAGGCTGCAGTCAGAGCTGTATTGGCTTAGTAATTAGGCTGAGCTCAAGGTTCTCACACAGGAGGAAAAATAAAGAAGAAACTGACTTAAGGTGAAGTGAGGTTGACAAATATAGATAGCCCTAAAGAATCCCTGAGGGCCGGCATGAGACAAGGGAGCAGTGCCACTGTGTGCCTCATTAGCTACGGCCTCACTGGGTCATTACAGTGGGTTGTGCTAATTGTGGGTGGAATCTCTAGGCTGTCATCAGCTTTGTAAAGGGCACTTGGGTGTGTTTTGAGAATTTGGAGGTGTAATGCCAATTACACCGATATACTGAAGGATCTTTAGGCTTTTGCATCAAGTAGTTTTTGGTTTGGATTTCCAAAGCAGTTTTTTTCATCTTCTTAACATGGCTTAGATTACCATCCTTCAACAAAAACAAGTAAATTAGCAGCATTATTCATCACCAACATGATGTAAGATTATATTTCTTTATCAGTATCATTAAAACAAATGTACAAGAGATAAAAAGAGTGTAAAAAAGATAAAGAGAGGCGCAAGAAAGAGAGAGAAAGAAAATTAGTGGCATAAATGAAGCCCATAAATGGAGGCTAAAATGGCACATATGCAAACCTAGTCTTCCACTCCAAGTGGTCGATGAGCTACGTCTCTACGGCAACCGGCAGTTTCCAAGCAGCGCAACACAGCTTATGGAAAAATGAATGAAAATCTGCCCACTGAGATAGAAAGTCCGTGAAAAAAGTACAGAGAGCACAGAAAGACAATACTGTATGTTCCTGTCCACGTTTAAAGAGGCAAACAGTATAAATTACAAACGAAAGACAAAAAATTAAGATGAAAATGACAGACAAATGTAATAAATCACATTCACACCCACAAGAGTGTGCACAAACAGACACGCTATCATCAGTTGAACAAGAGCGCCTTGTTTGACGGGAGGCCTAAATATAAATGTTGCCCGACTGATTGCATTAGTTTGATAATGATAAGACTCATTAAGATAAGGGTTGTTGAATTAGATTATCGTACTGTCACACATTGTGGTGCTACTGTAAGGATGCTAACACTGCTAGCTATAAATAACCAAGCAAAGTGCAGCCCTCCATGAAACACTTTACTGACGAGTATGTGTTGGGCCGACAAAAACACAAATATACACAATAGCATATGCCTTTTATATTAACGTCAGGTTTAAAAGGTTTATATGCATGCTGTAAAGAAAAAGAGATGCAGGGAGGGAAACTAAATTAAATGAGAGGGTATATATTATTCTAATATAAAGAGACTTTTATTTTGAAAGGCTAGAGTTACTGGACCAAGGAGGAAAAATCTAACTATAACCATTCCCATTAACCATAAATGTCACTTGCCCGGCCTGCGCAGGATTCCCTGGAAGTACATGATATGAAATTGGCCATATTTACTCATGATTGCTGGGTTGTTTAATCAATATATCCACTAGAAGTGGTAACGATTGCTCATGCATTTGTCACCCACCCAGGATTATCAGGGTTACTGAGGCCATCGCATCAATATGTTTATTAATCTTTGATTTATAGTACACTTGTACAGTACACTGCATTCTCATTAATATGCCGTTAAAATCTGCATTTCCTTCTGGAGAAGCTGAGAAGTGATTAGAGTGGTTTATTTTTGACATTTACAGTGTGGTCACTGGCTAATCTGTAAATTATTACACAAAATTACTGCAAATTCTGATTATCTGTGGCCTTATTGTTTTCCATTCAATCTGCACGGTGACTAGATTAAGATATTTAGGATTAAGTCTTTTTTTGTTGTTTTTCACTCTTTGGGTGTGACCGTTATTAATCTG
>NC_136883.1:31347494-31369204 GCF_949152265.1 Phoxinus phoxinus | reverse complement strand
CGGTTTCAAAGACAGGGTTTAGCCTAAACCAGGATTAGTCCATAGTTCAATTAGGACATTTAAATCATTTTCATAAACATGCTTAGAAAAAAAAAACATTACTGGTGTTCATCTTGAGACAAAACAAAGGCACTGATATATTTTAAGATCACTCAGTGCAAGTTTATTTCAGTTGGAACAGCTCAGACTTACATTTTAGTCTAGGACTATGCTTTAGAATTGTTTGTGAAACCGGGGTAAGTGTTGGACAAGTTACTCTAAAAAGTAATTAATTACATCTTCAACAGTGTAATTCGTTTACTGTACTAATACTCTGTACTTACTCTCTCTAAAAAAATCTATTACATTACTAATTACTTTATAAATTTTATATAAACCACGACCACTTGAACAATACAAGGATAGACATAAAACTGCTATTTTGATTCTTTCACATTAATAATATAAAATTGCATCAATTATTCGTAAACTGATACATTAAAAACATATATTTAACATAAGATGTTGAATTTTGATAGTAATCCACTATTGTTTCATTTATAATCGTTCTATAGTCTATACACTATTTAATGCAATCACATCAGAAGTACCTTTCCTTTCCTTTTTCAAGGGAAAAGTAATTAAATTACAGTAATTAATAAATTGGTGATGAATTACACCCAACACTGACTATCATAGCCCTTGATGGTAGAGAGAGATTTTTGCGAACCTTTTCCACATAGAAGCTGATTTGTTTGGAGGAGATGTCTACTGCTGGTGAGACGAACTGGCATGTGACGTCTGTAGTAATGATGCACTCTCTCACATACTGACGCCCGACAACAGCATAGCATACAAGTTTTTCCGTAACCACCTGCAATTCATAAACACACATTTAAAAAACACATTTATACATATAACTTTTCGTATTCTCAATTTATGAATGGATGTAAATCATCTTTGAAAGTTGAATTTTTAAGAAACCCAGCTCAGCCTTGTACTAAAACTCAGAAATGCAATAAAACAGAGCCGTTCTCTATGATGCCTGAGAGCCGGCACACCGACTGATGGCTATGCAATGCAGCAGCCCAGCGTGGGATGCAGCAGGGCAGGCCCATATTCACTTCTCACCTTCTCTCATCTATAATTTACCATTAAATCAATAAGGACTCAAGGAGGCATGCATCTCTGTAATGCTCTAGAGGGGAAGTCAATGCACAGCTCCGTGCGTCTCCACTAAAAGAGGATTAAGTGTGGCTTTCAGGACCTTCATCACCATACTATTCAAACTTTAGCAGGTTGTGTCGGTACCGCTGTTGGCCAACATATTTGAAATTGTTGCAAGGAATGTAGTCTAGTTATCAGTTAGAGACGATTAATAGCTGATGCCCATAAGAAGAAGTTTTGATATCGGTACCTTGGGGACGTTAGAGGAGCCCTCTAGCAGCATGTCAGCCGAGTGGCCAGGAGGAAGTAATAAACGTGCAGGTGATAAGCTGAAGACAGGGCCTCCTTGATCTGAAGTTTGAAGGCTCTTGCTTTTTTTGTTCCTAGACTTGTTAGGTGACAGATTGTCTCTGTTGTGAAACTGTGGTCCCTCTGTGGTCCATAATAGTTGGTGAGTGCGACGTCCGCGATTAGTAATTCTGAAGGCATACCGACATGGGCCGGAACTAGAAGAGCAGAAGATTTAATCATTTAACTGAATATGAAGTTTTGTGAATAGCGGACTATTGTAAATGGCAGAACTCAAGGACAGACATTGGCGTTGTTTTACCTGAAGTGGGTTCCTAAATCCAGGCTAGGAGCCAATGGACGGTCAGTGACTATGGTGGTGCCCTTTCCTTTGGCCGACACAGGAATGTTAAAATTTTGGCTGTCCTGGATTTCCAGAAACAGTTCATCCTGGAAGGGCATGGTGTCATTCAGATGGGCTATCAACTTCAATTCCAGACTCGCCTTTGGAGGAATTTCCCCTTCACTGTGATCCACACGCCAGTGAGACCTGTTCCTCACCTATCAACATTCACATACACATTATAGAACAAAATCACTAATTCCATTGTGTAGTTTTAAACATACGATAGCAAAAAAGGATAATAACATTCTAATAATTCCATACATATAATGTTTAAACGACATATTAATCACAATGCTCTCATCCATTTAAATCATGCTATATATATATATATATATATATATATATATATATATATATATATATATATATATATATATATATATATATATATATAAAAATACACTACCATCCAAAAGTTTGGGGCTAGTAATATTTTCATATATTTTGTTTGAATATTAAAAATGTAATTTATTCCTGTGATGGCAAAGTTGAATTTCAACACCGTTACTCCAGTCTTCAGTGTCACATGATCCTAACAAAATCAAGAATCATTTCTTATTATTATCAATGTTTTAAAGTTGTGCTGCTTAATATTTTTGTACAATGTACATTGTAATTTTTTTTTACTTTCCAAAAAGAAATCTTACCCCAAATTTTTTGAACAGTAGTGTTAATTATTTAGCAACTTTGGTCTTACTGCAACTAAGCAAATATTAAGTCTGTACTCTTCTATCAGTTACAATTGTGACCACTTATAGAGGAAGAATAACCACTTACTTTCACTAACTTTTCTAAAGTGAAAATTTAAAAATTGTATTTTACTGACCAATCCAATGAGTAAAATACAAATGCTCACCCAGCTAGGAATACTTTGGGATAAAATGGGTTAATATACAGTAGTGACAACAACCTAAAGCATCCTTCATAAAATATACTGTATGGTCCAAGTCACATGAAAAAAAAAAAATCACAAGCAAAAAACAACGGTAAACTCCCTAATGTGTGTGGACTGATTCTTCTGTCTTATGTAATGTCCAGGGGAAATGATCCCACAGTGGGTACGTTTTCTAGTGGGTAATGAGAAATATTAATGATCATTCCCTCCCGGTTGGCTCCACACATGTAACTGCCACTCAAAATCCAACCATTAAGCAACATCTTATCTCAGTCTTGTAATTGAACAAGGTTTTAAATGAGCAGCTATGTAGTGATAACATGTAAACATACAGTGTGTGTGTCTATATGCCTTGTGCTGCAGTGCCAGCAGGATTCTCTTTATCTGAAGGGAGTAGGAAAGACTGGCGATAGTATAAAGGGATTGGAATAATGTTTTATAATGAGTACTAAATTGCTAATAGAAGAACACTGTTTGTGCTTTCACTGACCCAAGAGTCTGAAATCTGGCTAATACTTCCACAGCGTCGGAAATCGAATACTATGCAGATATACAGTATAGCAAAAGAGTAGTATGTTCGAATACATAGTAACTATTCGAAAAACAGTAGGTGAAAAGTACCCATATGACCTACTACTTCATGAGTGTACATTCGATGGGCACTTAACTATCCCATGAGGCTACGGGAGAGGATTTGTGAATGGCAGCGACTCAACTGTAGTCCACATGACAGTAACAACATGGTGGATGCAGTACATCAATATTTATACTACATAGAACATACTTTTTTAACAGTCGTGAGGTAAATTCTAATTACAATGTACTGTAGTACCTTCTCAGACAGTATGCTTATACAACAGGGTATTGGGATGTAAGATATGTAAGCAGTTTTTTCCTCTTTCAAACCCCATATGTTAAGCGCCTCCTCTGTCCTACTTTTTCTCCCTACTTTCATTATTTCCTTTTATTTCCTCATAACGAGAAATAAACCAATGTGAAAAAAGTGCAAGCTTGTCTTTGCATGCAAAAGTGCAACCCACCAGCTGCTTAATTTGTACCACTGCTTTCCATAACTGTTGGCGGAGGATTCAAATCAATTTTCATAATGCGGCCAAATGATTGATGTCCTGCACATTCACTTTTAATTGGGATTTTCTGACTGAGTAAAGAGAACGGGTGTTGGTGTGTTAAGGGATTTCTGATTAATAGCGTTTTATTTATCTTAAGAGTGTGGCTCATCCTGATGGCTGAGTATAGCTTTTGGCACATTTATCATAATTTCCATTATGCTCTCCTTTTACAGTCTTCATAGGGAAAAACTAAGTGAGCAGACTGTAGAGAGGAAATTGAAGGATAAGTATTTCCCATTTCAGTGTGCACAATCTAAGACATTAAGATAATCAGAATATACATCATCCCACTTAATACATGGCTGGAATTCAGTAGTCATTAGACTTATTTATTTTTGACTTGGTCACAACTGTCCAATCAGAATCAAGTATTCCAGGAAATCACGCAAACACCTCGTGAGTGAATTGGCAGCTGACTTTTTCATAACCAACTCCTCAAACTAATATTGACTCTGAGTCATGCAGGACCTATATATTTGTGTGTGGCAAAGTGTGTTTGTGAGGCAGACGGTGTGTTAGAGGCCAATCAGGTGGAGCCACACTCATATCTCATATTCACTCAACTGTGAGCCATTGCAAAACCACATGAATAATTCTGGAGAAATACACTGAATCTGATCATCAGAGGTTGTATAGGGTTTTGGTAACACTTTACAGTATATAAGGGTTCCTTTGAAATATGTTGTTTTTCCAAAGAAATTCATAACATATTGATATTCATAACATATTGTTGCATAACCATGATCCTTTAGAATGCAATAGTACGGTATTTGTTTAAATTTGCAAAAGAAGTTTGCAAATGGCTTATGCTTCAACACAGTCATCACCAGCAGTAGGCTGCCCTTGGAGGAAGAAAATGACAAATTCAGTATTCAGCAAGGAGGAAACGCCTTTGAGCGGGTAGAGGTTAGAGAGAGGGCCCTATCATTTGAACTGCGCCGGACTAAAGGAGGTCAGCGGGGAGACATAGATCACTCCGTAAGTCTTCATATGAAAGAGAAGTGGCAAAGCAAGTGGGAGAGAGATAAAGGAGGGGAAGACAGAGAGACGAGCCGGTCGATAGGGAGCTAGATCGAGGTTGGGGCGATTTCCCCTTGAGAGAGGAATCAAGTAAAGAACAAGCCAGCTGAAATTTCAATAATCAGATCAGACCTGCATTAGAAGGTTTAACACCATTGATTGCTTTAAACTTCATCGTGCTGTAGAGCTTTCCAATGGAACCAAAAGTCAGTCTCAGGAGAGACATATCTTTCCGAAAAACTCACAATACTTGTTTATCAGAAACTACATGAACAGATGGACGCATAAAAGCGAAAGACTGCGTAGTGAGTATTTTCAATTCACGACGCACTGCTGTCAGCATCTGCCTGGCACTCAGCCACGCTATCGAGCGCCTGTAATGAAATTCAGGATCGACTAAAGCTGGAAAATGTTTAGTAAAAACTCTGGGCTTATAAAAGTCCTCAGCCTTGGAGGAGAAGACAAGATCAGTTTACCAATGAGAGTCGACACATAATCTAGGATGCCCTTAATATCTGAATGAGTTTGTCTGTATATGTGTCCAAGTCTCTTGGTGTATGTGTGTGTGGTTGCATGCAATCCTTCCATGGATTAATTAAACAAAGCCTAATGCTAAATTTATCAGTGCTGAGAATCAAGGAGCTTATTTAATATAAAGAGCGACCAAAACGAAAAATGGAAATTAGGAGAAATTAGGATTTATAAAAGGCATATGAGGGTATTACGTTAACTCTTTATCTAATCTAATCTAATCTAATCTAAAAGAGCATTCATAAGGCTCATGGAGACAAGACCATGATATTGGACCCAGAGTAAGAAAACAGTAGAATAGGCATCAGGTGAGGAAACTGACATTGCAAGGGCAAAGGGAAACCGTACCAAAGCTTTTCATCTCTTCTGTAGCATTAGAACCCACCATTTGAGCAAAGAATCTGGCTGGGATTGGGGAGTCGTTTGACAGCTGCAAAGTCCTTGTGACATCAGTCAGCACGGGAATGCAGCCAAAGTTCAGCTTGGCAGCAGTGACAGAGACGGAAGGTCCCTGGCCAAAACAGGACAGGAGGAGCTCCTATGGAGAAAAGGATTACAAAAGATTTTTAGCAGAAAAAAAATATAAAAATTTCATTTTTGTTATGTTCCACTGAAAGAACGTAAACCGAAGACTGTGACAGAAACCGCTTTGATAACATCTATTAACAGCGAAGATAAACTCTGACAAAGAGAAAAAGCAGTGTACACACGAAATGATCCATTTTAATCATTTTAATGTAAACAGCGGCCGATGATTGATGATAGCGTTAGCACAGAAAAAGGGAGGCTGTTTAGCGCAGCATCTCACGTAACAGCTGAAGAGAGGAACCGTCTCTTATGTGAAAATGCGGCAAGGCTTCTGAGCCATTGACACATTCTGGAACTGAAAAAAATACACTTTTTGTTCTATACCATCTATAATACAGGACGTTTGAAGTAAATATTGCAATTATCATTGACACATGCGTCATTTTTTTTTATTATTCAATAAACTTGCTGTTTTAATTAATTAATATCTTAAAAATGGTTGGAGCAACTAACTTAAGGAAGAAGATAGTCTAATTACAGTATATTTTTGCTTTCACAAACAGTACATGTAATTTATGCATTTGGAAAACGCTTTATCCAAAGCGACAAACTGTATATTGCATTTTATTTATACATTTTATCAGTTAATGCATTCCCTGGGAATCAAACCATTGACTTTGGTTCAATTGAACATCAGTACATTTTCTATTTCTTAAACATTTTATTACATAAATGCAGTCTTGGTGAGTATAAAAGACAAAAAATCTTACCGACCCCAAACTATTGAGTGCTAGTGTAAAATATGCACTGGCCGTAATGTCATACTGTACATATACTCACCAACGGTGGGTCTTGACGGCCTAGTATAGCAATGTGAGCTGTTTCCTGTAGGCTCCCCACTGTCTTAGCCTGAAGAACTACTGGAATCTGTTCTGTGCTGTACGGTTGGATGACCCCTCGTGCGTGAGGACTGGAATAAAGAAGAGCAGGGTCTTCCTCATACGGCTGCAAACAGAAACGTATGTCATGTGCTTGAACATCAAAATACATATCTCTAATGTCTGATCTAGAACATTGAAAAGGGCTGCAATAGAAAACACAATACATTTTACTTGATTGGGAGGAATCACCTGAGGCAGAAGTCCATAGCACGCAGGAAGGTCAGTATCATTAATGAGCTCAAATGATTGCTCATAGGGATGACCCAGGAAACAGTGCTGGAAATGAAGATCTGGGTTCTTGAGGACCACATCAGGCACAACACATCTACCGGAACAATCAGAGATAAGTTTTGTGCATGGAAAACAGCAAGGCTACTTTATTTCCCCCATGAAGGTGTATATATTACCTAGCTTTGATTGGGAGAGCTAAAACCTCCTCTCCAACACATTGAACATCCAGCACTAATGCCAGATTGTAGTCTTGCACCGTGTTGGAGCAAAAGGTTAACTGAAAAACAAACACACATACACTACCGTTCAATAGTTTGGAGTCGGTAACATTCTTTAATATTTTGAAAAAAAGTCTCTTATGCTTTATTAATGCAGTTATTAAAGAAAGAGAGAGAGAGAGAAACTGCAATAATGAGACAGAAAAGGATGTGCATCAATATTATTTTATTTATTTATTAATTCATTCGGTAATTCTTTTTTTCTATTATTGACAGTAGGCTAGCCTAATAAATTAAACACAAAGCCTTATTAACAAGTAGGCCCATCAATATTTATTATTTATTTGTTATATTCTACAATAATATATGAAAACCTGTGCAGCAGGACTATCAATTTATTTATAAAATTGATCAGGCACAGGTGCACAGGTGCGAAATTTACATCTGATATGGGTTTCAGAATTGGGTGGGGCAAAAGGGCAAAAAGTGGGGCAAACAAATATTTAGACTAATTGCCCCTGGCGCTACGTTTCACATACGTGGACGAAATTCGGTACATACATGTAATGACCCAATACCTACTAAAAAGTATTTTGAAGCATAGCCCTAAACACAACAGGAAGTGTGCCATTTTGAATTTCCTCTCCGATTTTGGTGCAGTTTTTACCATTTTCAGGCCTTGTACTTTAACGAATTCCTCCTACAGTTTTGATCTGATCCTCTTCAAATTTGGTGAGTGTAATCTTAAGGCCTTTGCGACGTTAAATTGCGAAGATCTTGAGTTTTCGTCAAAGGGCGTCTCCTCGGCGGCCTGACAAATGTCGATGTGCACACCCAATTTCATCCAATTTCATATTGGGTGATATATCACTTTAGGTGATATGATTTGGCCAGCAGCCATATCACCCTGTAGCCCAAGACTGGTTGCCCACTGAAGCTAAGCAGGGTTTAGCCTGGTTAGTACCTGGATGGGAGACCTTCTGGGAAAACCAGGTTGCTGCTGGAAGAGGTGTTAGTGAGGCCAGCAGGGGGCGCTCACCCTGTGGTCTGTGTGGGTTCTAACACCCCAGTGTAGTGATGGGGACACTATACTGTCAATGAGCACCGTCCTTCGGATGAGACGTTAAACCGAGGTAAAAATCGCAGGATGTCCTTTGAAAAAAAGTAGGGGTATAACCCCGGCATCCTGGCCAAATGCCTGGCATCTTTCGTTATTACAGTTAACTACGCAAAGTGATATGGAACTGTAATGCGGTCCAAGACCTGCCTGGAACTGCCTTTGCCGTGTGTTTCCCTGAAAAAAATTGCACACCTTAGAACGTTCCTCAACCAATCAGATTCAAGCATTCAACAGCCCCGTAGTATAAGAAAAGGTATTCATTTTTTTCAACAACATAAAAATCATACTGAACCCAAACTTTTGAACGTTAGTTTATATTCTTCACAAGATTTTATATCTCCGTCTTCATTTTATAAAACAACCCAACTTAAATATATCATTGTGTAAATCCCTATTATAAGATTTGAACAGATTTAACAGCTGCTTGTCTAAATATAGCGGTCAAGTAATTCCAAACTGTTCAGATTGCAGTATTCCCCTCCTTGCAGTGCTTTAAGTGCTCTGAAACCTCACATATGGGATCACAGACAACAGTCACCACGAAATGTAACCGCCTGAGAAGAACGGAAAAGTACTCTCCAGGTGCTTTTCTTTTATTATTCTAACATGTCTGGGAGGCTGCCGGCCAGCTGTGTGATGCATCTGGGAATATTGTCCCATTACACTAATATGACTAACCACAATCCCTAATATGTATTCCTGTGCTGAGGTCTCATTAGAGCACAGTGAGCCACATTCTTGTCACAGACTGGGAGAGGCACATTTGCACACTGACAGGAGACACCCACATCCACAGGAAGCACAAAGACAGGCGGACACATCCAACAGATTAGCCCTCCAAAGTGCTGACAGCTCCCATTGATGGGAAAAGACCAGCACATGACAGGTACGCAAGGTACCTGGCAACCAAAGGAGCATGGGAGAGATAATCACAGCCCAATAGAGAGAGAGAGAGAGAGGCAGGAGATACTGTTCTCATTTATCACCTTTTCCAATGTATTCCACCTCCCGTTTTTTTATTAATGGAATACAACAGCCTTTTTTTTTTTTAAAGTCCAAGCTGTCTGTGATTTAATAGGGATTAAAGGTCTGCTCTGAACGGACGTTTAAGGCTACACTTAGTTTTAAAGACCAAAGTTTCTCATCTCTTGAGAGACTGTTGATGTTTGTGGCACGGACAGGTCATAGGGAACATCTTGACAGGTCACTTCTGCTTTTGCATAGGGAAATTGATTCAAATCGCTTTGAGGCATTCAGCGAGATAATACGTTGACGGGTCGGCTTAGAATCAGAAAGAGCAAACATACCTGGATATCTATCTCAGCCATAGCACGAACTGTGCCTGTGCTCGGTGATAAGATAAACTCTTTCGGTCTTCTTTTGGTTTTGTCTCCGAATCCCCATTCACTTCTGTTCAGCTGAGCGACCTGGTCCGTGCTGGTACTGCTCGCCTGTCCCGTGCCATCTCCGGGGATCCGCAGTCCAAAGCTCATGGGCACCACTGAAGTGTTGCTAAGGCGACATGTCAGCGTTTGCGGAAACCCTTGGGTCAGTGATAGAAGATTCCTGATTACACAACTAATATGCAGAACAAGGATTAAACACTAACATTGATCCTGATAGATGAAGCGGAGAGTGCAAGTTCATTTACCAAAGGACACCTCCCCAAAGTTGAGCTCTGGGACACTGAAGTGGAATGTAGGCCCAATTAAACACCCCCTGCAAGAGATGAAGGGACGAGGAAACTAAAAAAAAAAAACTCAACACGAATAAAGGCCAATGAAAATGCTGCACCACGAGTAATTATACGAAACTAAAAGGCTGTTGAGGTGAAGTCCAGTATAACGAGGAATGAGTGGCATTGTTTTTAGATGACAAGGCAGAGTGGTAGTTGTGGAATGTATACATTCAGCACTTTCAGTGGTAATCCATCTTAATCAAAAGGGAAGTGGCTTGTGCTAGTTTGTTTGAAAGATTTCAGCAGAGCTCTGCTTCACTCGTTTAATTAAGGTTCAGCCTGTACAGGTTCATTTAATCAGCCATAAGCTAATGATTAAAACAACAAAGAGTGAAGGAGAAACATTGATGTTTTTTGCTAATGGTCATAAGAGGGGATTGATTAAAGGGAAGGATGTACAGTTCGGGTCAATCTTCTGCTCTAAAATCAACTCTGGTTAAGGTCAATCAATACTAGGGCTGCATCCAAATTTGCAGACCTCCCTACTATATAGTATAGTATTGTACATAAAAAGAGTGGTAAGTCACAGTATACATAGAACAGTAGGCAAACAGTACCCGGAGGACCATACTACTTCAGGGGTGATTTTGAAGTGCGCACCCACTGGACACTTTACTATCCCATGAGGCCACAGGAAAAGATTTGTAAATGGCAGTGAGGCGACGCAGCTCATGCAAGTAGATCGCATTACAATGACAACGCAATGTAGTATGTCCGGAATAAATTCACAACACACAGATTCATACTGATACTTTTTACAATCACAAAATAATTACTTATTCAAAATAAGTACCTACTCAGAACATAATAAAGAATCTGGCTATATATGTATAAATAAAATTGTAAAAAGGTTTTACTATGACCTTTTATTTGTATGTTGCCTACCAGGGTGAAATGTGTATGAATAGGACAGGCAATCTATCAAATGTCACGGTTGGGTTAATGTTTTAAAACTGCCATTAGTACATAACGGTGGAAAGCAATGGGGACTGGCTGGAAACATGTACTAGTGTTGTGGAAAATTAGCAATTCAAGACAAAAGTGGTTCATTTTCTGTAACAGATACCAAGCAAGACATTTGACTTTTTCATACGTTTAGATGATAAATTGTGTCTAGCATGAGAGAAAACAAGAGTCTCTTCTAAGAAAAAAAATGATTAAATGCCTTAAACATCATACATTCAAACATTTGTATCAAACTATGTACAGCTAAAGCTAAAATGTAATCCTTTTGGGAGTGATTTCATGTAGTTTTTAAATGCAATATGAAATGATTTTCCTTATGGACACAAAGGGCAACGCATACAGAAATTACATAATTGAAAATAAATAAATAAATAAATAAATAAATAAAGGATTATTGTATAATAAAGGGTTCATCTGTGAGGTTTACCTGAATGTGACAATGACGGGCTCAGGGTTTCCCACCACACTGAAGTGTAACTCTTCAGAGAAAACACCCAGTTTGTCAGAAGAGAAGTGGACCTCCAGTGTTTTGGAGACTCCGGGTGGGATCATGCCTTCAGAGGGGTTGAAGGAAAAGCAAAGCCCCAGCACTGTACTGGGTTGCACTAGTTTATACGCACCATTTATCAGTCCCTTGTTGCTTAGAAGCAGCTAAGAATAAGAGAAAACAGACAGAGAGAAGGAACACAAAAGAAAGAGGGTCTGTAGATCTCTCCAGGTTTATGCCTGCACAGACTGATCGTCCAATTGTTTCATTCTTTCGCCGGTGGGATCAGTTTGCGTTGTTTAATCATACACTTGGATACTACCTCAAAAAGAGGCCCATAGGGACAAATCAGACTCAAACAAACAATCCATAACTTTCAGGACGATTATATTATTGGGATCATGCAAAAGCTCAAATAACAAAAGGAATTGGAAAGCCACAATGTTTGCATAATTCAGCATGGAGTGTATTCAAACTGAGCCAAACATTGGTCTATTTCAAGACTCAGTAATAATAAGGGGCTTTTATTATTCAATTAAAACTGCTGTCGAGTCCATGCTACATTTGGCAGATTGTGAGCAACATCCTGATTAAATTTGATGTGAGATCCTGCTTGTTATGGCTTCACAGTAATCAATTCTGTGAAGGGTTCTTCTGTTACATCAATAGTTTCTTCCCACCACTACTACATGCTTTAGTCTTTGTAATGATTTGGAGGAGGTAACGCTAAGTGGTTTTGTCTTTTAGACTGCGCTGAAGGTTAAGAAGGGGACAATAACACTTACAAACTGCAATCATTGCAGCACTTAATGACTCTAATATAACATGTTTAATTAGTAATATTTTATGTCAATATGGACGCATTTTACACCTTTAGTGTGTTATGCAGCTGCTTAAATGTAAACAACTGAATAATAATTATTACAGGATTTAATGGGACACAATGTAACTTAAGCTCAAATTGCTTTTACCATTGAGATTAAAACAAAGATACTACATGTGTTTTCTTAAATTGTACCTTATAGCTTTGTTTGGAGCCAATGACAATGTTTCCCATGTCTAGAAAGTCAAAGCTGAACTGCAGTTTTGGGCCTACACCCTCTCCTTGTATGCAGAGTGGCAACCGAGATTCACGACCTGTGTAAGTACAGAGCATTCAAATAAGAAACCAAAAAAAAAGCATAATGAAACAGGCTGTTAAATTTCACTGGCTACAATATCAACAGTCTGTCTTTCTAGGTCACTACTAATCCAAGCAACCAGAATATTGTCAGACCTTACTCAAACATGCAAATAAATGCAAACCTGATCTCCAGGCCTGCAGATGGGCCTGAGCGAAACATGCAAATATACCAATGCATTGTTAGAAAACAATGCAAGTGTGCATGAGCAGCATTGCTGTGACAGTAGAAAGTGATTGTTTTTAACACAACATCTGTTATCATGGTGTAAGTACCAGTGATTTCACAGTAAACAGTCTGCTGGTAGATCCTGGCTTCCTGTGGTTTAAAGATGATGTTCACCTCTGCAGTGCTGTTGGGCCAGATTTCTCCCTTCTGTAAAACAACAGAGAACACACACACAAAATTGTGATTAATTTCCACAGATGTTATTTGTTATATAAGCGTAATGCAAAGTCACAAGTGTGAAAGAGAAGTTTTTTAATATTATTATAATTTAAAATGACTCTTTTTCTATTAAAGAATATTTAAAACAATTATTTGTTCCTGAATAATTAAAGCTGAATTTTCAGAAGCCAAGTAATGTCTTCAGTCTTCAGTGTCACACAATCCTTCGGAAATCATTCTAATATATTTTAAAGCCTTTACTGTCACTTTTGAACAATTGAATGCATCATTGTATAATAAAAGTATTCATTACTTTAAGACAAAATCTTACTGGCCCACCTTTTGAATGAGAGTGTATATGAAACTAGATAATAAATTACATCAATGTCATATTATTTACCAGTAATTCATGGTAAAGGCATTATTATTAATTACAATTATTATTATGACAGGAGTAATGTGAAAAAAAGACCAAAATGTGTTTGCATGCTACACTACTCCCTGAAGCAGTGACACATACAAGGTGGTGTAAGCCTAACAATCAGAGCTGGTAACACAAACTTCACAGGTATGATCCCAGCAGGTGATGCATCAATATACTTGGGAGATACCAAGGTCTCTTATCACCACTGCGCTCTTCAGCAAGTCACTTTCAATTAGGGTGCTCTAGGGGGGTTGGCCACAAATGCATTGGATAAAAATGTTTGCTAAATCACTAGTGAACAAACAGCATGTTGTGTCACCAGGCAGTGCTTGACAGAGTTGACGGAACAGGTGTGATCAAGCTCTACTGCATGTAAACAGATGCTCACATCCAAGCAGAGGGGATACCGATCTGTTTTGTTTTGCTTTGTCTCTGTCTTTTCTTGTCTAAGCCTGCATAAACCTGGTTTGAAAAATCTGCATTTGCATTTACATTTAAGGTGAGAGTAAAATCAGAGCAGAAATGATCATCCAATGTGCATCAAATGTACATTAGATGAAAGAAAAATGTGAGGTGCAGAGAGAAATGGAATCACTGCAGTATGTCTGTATGTGCCTTTAAGAGGCTGAAAGTCACAGCAAGGTGACAGAATTAACACAAAAAACTGTTGGATGTCTTTTGAAGGGTATGTGATTAGTCATTTGGAAAAACAAAGTGCTGAGCTGGACTTCCTACAGACGCAGATCGTGTTATAATCGACTGGCACTGTTGCATACATTCTGCATCAACTGCAGACATGCGAAAACTTACAAAGACTCAACCGTAGCAGAAGACCAATCACTACGTGCATAACCAATGCGAAATTTAGGATTAATCGAATTTAGGGATTGCATGCACAAAGTATTATAAGTAAAAAATTAAAAACTGCCCATTCACAATTAGAATTACCATTTAGTTAAGTAAATCACATTTAACTCTCGCCCACATAATAAATCTCTAATTAAAAACAAGCTCAGTATCTTTTAAATTGCTTGGCTGAGTGGAGTGATGTCTAAGTTTGGTTTCCACCATATGTTTAGGCATATGGTTATACGGTACAAGGACATCCTAGGTTTCAGATTTAATTGCTGGTTATGCAATATTGCATCGGGGTAAACTGAAATCTAAAATGCTGAAGCTTGTCGTGTCTAGTTGTAAGTAACACACCAGGGGTCTCATGATGATGTCCTGGTCAACCAGAGACAAAAGCTGCTGCTGGGTTTGCACAAGCCCCTCCTGGAGGGTATGGGAAAACTGCGAAAGACAAGCTCGCAGAGAAGGATCAGTGTTTTCTGTCAGAAACTGCTCCATCTCATCATCCACTTCTTGGTCCAGCTCTGAAGAAAGCCTACAAAAGAAGAAAGAAAACAACAGAGAATAAGAGAAAAATGGACAAACACAGATTGACACATTCATAATGTTAAAAGAATAGCTCATTTAAAATAAAGAAAATTCTGTCATTATTCATTACCACTGAAAATAAGTTTTACTTGTCTCTCGGTTTGAAAAACAAACAAAATGCACCTCAGATGCTGTCAACCGAATTTTTCATTAAGCCGTGAGCATGTCACCTCACTTGAATTTAGGATGAACGGTAAAGATTTTATATTTCCAAAAGTATAGTTAGAAAAGCTTGAATTATAGCTACAATAAAAACACTTGGAGCTAATAGATGTTAACTAGTTAAACCTTAATTTGTCCCGTTCCTCTTCCTCTTCAGTGGCAAAGTTCTTCCACTGGTAATGCACAATGGAATCACTCCTGTTCATTATTGCCACTTTCTGGAAGGTAGCTAAAGAGATGTAGGTTTTCTCCAGCATCACATAGTTCGTGTCCAATCCGACATTTATATCTGTGGAATCTCCATAGAGGGTGATTTGGATGTCTTCTCCTAAAAAAATAAAAAAATAAAAAAGAGTTGGTTGACAGACATATCAAAGTAAAAGGTGTGTATGAAGTAAAAGGTGTCTACAGTTAACACAAGACTTACAATATCAAACAAAGAATGTGATTATTCCTACGAAAGTATTGGTGGGTCATTCTCATGAAACCATCCATTAATTTTTGCCAACCCTGTTACATTTAAAACGTTGTAGGGTTTAATGTTATGATGTTGAGAGCAAAAATGGCTAATAACAAGCATAACTAGCTAATATCATTGTGACACACAACATTATTAAAAATCCAAAATATAAAAACATGATTTTATTCAGCTTAATAAGGCCAATAAAACAATTTAAACAATGATGGTCGTTTAACGAAATGACAGCAAAAAAAAAGGACAAAGACAAAATTTGCAATGAATAAATTAGCAACGAAAGCAAAATGTATCATTTATGGAAAAAAAACTGCATAATTGTTTGCATTACAGACTAAACTGAGTTAAATCTACAAAATAATGAGCCTTAGTTCAGCATTTTGCTTTGTTAAATGAGTAGTAAAGAATAGGGGCACAAACGGGGCATTAATGGGTTTTAGAAATAGAATCGTCGCCATCAATTCCCCAGCGAGCATAAAAGATTTAAAATTAGGCAATTGTACGACTGGAGCTGTGTGCTCTTTTTTAGTCACCATGGTGGTGGCGCTACATGTAAACAAATAGAGGTCTGTATTCAGCGTTTGTTACCATGGTGGAGCTGTGTGCTGCAATGATTGTGAACCTGGTCCATCAGGACAAGATTTCCCCAATGAAATGTGGTCACGTGACCTCACCAAAACCAATCAGAAGCGAACAAAACATGTAAAATTCAAAACAAAATCTCAAATCAGAAGTGCTGCTGACATCTATTTACCTGCATTTTGATTTGTTTTACTAGTTTGGCTACATTCAAAGCAGGAGCTTCATGCTTAGTGGACTATCACAGCCCTGCCTTGTCCATAATGTCAGCGCACTTACTCATGCACCCACGCAAAGTTGAAAAAAGTATTCAAACGAAACATAAAACAGCCATTGTTTTCACTATAAAATGATTTATACCAGGTAAACATTGATCTTGGACTATAAATCTTCTGCTCTAGATATACTCAATTGCATTTGGAATATATAATATGATTGTACTGACTGACAAACACAATGCTGGGGAGGAGGGGCTCAAATATATGAGACAATTCCTCAAGACCAAGTAAACAAATCGACAGCAAAGAAATCCATCTCAGGTAAACTGATGGATAATGTAAAGAAACAAATTTTAGCTGTTACATTTATTGCCTGTTTTAGCACGCTTCAAAGCTCAAACATCACGAGCGCATGCACTTTTCACATATTGCATGCATGAACATATGTATCACACATGTTTTTGTCTGTACGTATATGCACAACGTTTGCAACTCTTGCACACCAACTCTTGCACACATTCTAGAGAGAATACTTTTATTTTTCTCAGCATGTGTATCTCTCTGATGACTCTATTCTGAAGGGGCTCTAGCTCTTCTTGGACACAAACAGACAGGTCACCAGAGGCATTTTAGATAGTTAAGTCATCTCATCCCATCGAGACCTTTATGGTATCAGGTGTACTGGATATAATTAACCCCTCACCTGTTTGTCTTATTTTGTACACTGAGGTCTTCAAAATACACTGACTGTCTTCAATGCAAAATAATTCAGTACACTGCCTAATGAGGCTGCTAAGGATGTTGGAAAGATAATACATTTACAGTACAATAACTTTACAATTAAGCATATATGTTGAGAAATAAGGAAAATAAATCAATACCATAATGGTTATTCTTTGCTCTGATTATCAGTATTGGTTGATATTGGATATATATTTCAGTCAATATTGGGTTAATTTAATTTACTTAATTGTGATGTTCATTTCCTTTATTTTTACATTTAGATCACCTTTCCCATCATCTAAAGCTCTCTTAATCTTTAAAAACACTAATAATTTAATAACACGGTTAAATGTATTCTTTATCAAATTTCACATAACAATTTTGTGTGTGTGTGTGTGTGTGTGTGTGTGTGTGTGTCTGTTTGGAAAACGCCTCGGTTACCTAAAGAGGCAATGAGCGTTGCGTCGAGATTGGCGCTATGGGAACGCTTTGCATGATGACGTCTTGAAGCACATGTAAAATTAGTCCAATGGTGTGGCAGAACGTCAGAGGCGGGTGACGTCACGAACCAGGAAGCTATGAAGCCTGCTTGAAAACAGAGAGCGCTAGCTTCTGTGTCTTCGGTAGCACTCTTTGTGAAACTGTCCACTGTCATATTTGGTGTTGTTTTCTCTCTCTGGGAAATTTAGTGAGGCTAAATCACATATATAAATGTTTTTCTCCAAAACACGTCGGCCACAATTATTGGCACCCTTTTATTAAATACTTTTTGCAACCTCCTTTTGCCAAGATAACAGCTCTGAGTTTTCTCCTATAATGCCTGAGCAGTTTGAAGAACACCTGACAAGAGATCAGAGACCATTCCTCCATACAGAATCTCTCCAGATCCTTCAGATTCCCAGATCCATGTTGGTGTTTCTTCTCTTCAGTTCAGCCCACTCATTTTCTATAGGGTTCAGGCCAGGGACTGGGATGGCCATTGCAGATCTTGGTTTTGTTCTCAGTGACCCATTTTTGTTTTGATTTTGATATTTGTTTTTGGATCACTGTCCTGTTGGAAAGTCCAAACATGGCCCGTTATAAGATTTCTAGCACAGTCTGTTAGGTTTCGATTTTTTATCTGTTGGTATTTGATCCAATCCATGATGTCATGTATCTGAACAAGATGTCCAGGACCTCAGGCAGAAAATTAGGCCCACATCATTAAAGATACAGCAGAGTATTTCATTTTACACATGGGGTACTTTTTTATCCCTGTGTGCACAAAACCCATCTTAAGTGTTTGCTGCCAAAAAAGCTATTTTTTTGGTTCCTCTGTCCATAGAACGTTTGAAAAGTACCGGACACTACTGGCACTTCAAACGGGACGGGTTCTACGGTCAGATGAAACAAAAACAAAAAAGCTTTTTTGGCAGCAAACACGTAAGATGGGTTTGGTGCACACAGGGATAAAAAAGTACCCCATGTGTAAAATGAAATACTCTGCTGTATCTTTAATGCTGTGGGCCTAATTTTCTGCCTGAGGTCCTGGACATCTTGTTCAGATACATAGCATCATGGATTGGATCAAATACCAACAGATAAAAAATCGAAACCTAACAGACTGTGCTAGAAATCTTATAACGGGCCATGTTTGGATCTTCCAACAGGACAGTGATCCAAAAACAAATATCAAAATCAAAACAAAAACGGGTCACTGAGCACAAAACCAAGATCTGCAATGGCCAACCCAGTCCCTGACCTGAACCCTATAGAAAATGAGTGGGCTGAACTGAAGAGAAGAAGCGCCAACATGGATCTGGGAATCTGAAGGATCTGGAGAGATTCTGTATGGAGGAATGGTCTCTAAACTCTTGTCATGTGTTCTCCAAACTGCTCAGGCATTATAGGAGAAAACTCAGAGCTGTTATCTTGGCAAAAGGAGGTTGCAAAAAGTATTTAATAAAAGGGTGCCAATAATTGTGGCCAACGTGTTTTGGAGAAAAACATTTATTTCATAATGTGATTTAGCCCCACTTTCAATTCTCTTGCTTCAATGAAAGGTTAGAATTTTGGCAATTTTTTGAATGAAAGATCAAAAGGATAAACAATGCAGATTTATTTTTTACAGCCAGTTTTGATCATATTTTCATATTTTTGATCATATATATTCTCCCTAATGCATCCAGCTCCTCTCGGACTGGATGCTATGGTACAGACGTGGCCGAGGCTAAGTTTGTATGCTTTTCCCCCGTACGCTCTGCTCCCGGGAGTTCTAGAGAGAGTTTGCAGGGACCAGGGTCGCCTACTTCTTATAGCCCAGCGTATGAATCCCTGATCTAGTGTCTTTCCTCGACGGGCCTCCACTGGAGCTACCCGTCAGGAGGGACCTTCTGTCCCAAGCAGATATTTCACCCCCGACCAGAACTGTGGAACCTGTGGGCTTGGCCTCTGAGGGGGCCCAGCTTATAGGGACGGGACTCTCAACTGAGGTTGACCATTCTACATTCCAGAGCTCCCTCCAAAAGGAAACTTTATGCATTGAAGTGGAGAGTTTTCACTTAATGGTGTAGTGACCGTCAGTTGGACCCAGTTAACTGCCTGGTTGGTACAGTGCTGGAGTTCCTGCAGGAACGGTTCACTGCAGGTCTATCCCCATCCACATGTAGCGGCCATAGGTGCTTACCACATTCCTTTGGGTGGAATGTCTTTGAGAAAAGACCAGTTGGTATCTCGTTTCCTCCATGGTACTATGAGGCTGAGGGAGGCCTGCAGCTCGTACCAGGGTGCCGACATGGGATCTGGCCATTGTCCTTCAAGGCCTTTCCCTGGCTCCCTTCGAGCCACTGGAAGAGGGTCCGGCCAAGTTCCTGACCTTGAAAGCTTTGTACCTCCTCGCGATCTCTTCTCTTAAAAGGATAGGAGATTTGCAAGCACTGACGGTTGCTCCCTCGTGCTTGGAATTTGCACCTGGCATGGTTAAAGCGTTCCTTCACCCTAGACCAGGCTATGTTCCAAAGGTCCCCACTAACGTGGCCAGATCTATTATGCTGCAGGCCTTTTGTCCTCCTCTCTTCCAGAACTCGGACCAGGAAAATAATAATCTGCTTTGCAAAGTTCGGGCGCTAGATGCTTATGTCCACAGAGCTGCCCTGTGGGACAGCTGTTTGTATGCTTTGGGCCCCCTAACAAAGGGTCCCCTACATCTAAGCAAAGAATGAGAAAGTGGGTGGTAGAGGCTATCTCACTTGCTTATGCGTCGACCGGACAGCCTTCACCGATGGCTGTTCGTTTCCACTCTACTAGGAGTATGGCCCTTATATCAGGAGTTGCCCTCCAAGATGTTTGTGATGCGGCAGGGTGGTCCTCACCGCACACATTCATCAGGGTTTACTCTTTGAACTTGAACTCTACACCATGGTCTCAGGTGCTCTCGTCCTAGTGCTGCTCGCACGATTTCACACTGGACAGGCACTACTCGCTATATGGTGGCGTTTGTATGATAATTCCATAGCGTCAATCTCGACGCAACGTGAGTTCCATTGAAAGGGAACGCCTCAGTTACGACTGTAACCTCGGTTACGACTGTAACCTAAAGTTTTCACAATGCAATCATTTCCCAAATACAAACTGCAAATAGTTAAGTTATTGAGATTAAACCAGAATAAAATAAAAACAGTGTCTAGCAAACTGAACAGGATCAATGAAAAAAACAATACATAATACTATATGCTTTCACCAAAAAAACAATTATGTGCTGTACAGTAGAGACTAAAGAGTGTGAGAAAGAGGAGACGGGAGCCTGAAGCATTTTCTCTGTAGGGGCTGATCCAGTTATGCAAGCATGTCTTCTAGCAGAAGGACTGCTGTTACTCAGTGCACATTTTAAACAAGCAAATATAATTGCCGCACATCTGATGTACTTGGAGCAGAAGAATTTGCATTTTTGTTTAAGCTACAACAGCCTTGGAAGGAGAGGAAAGAAGCTGTATGGGGGGGAAACTAGGCTTTATAAAAGGAAAAGACAGACAGGGACAGTGTAAGAGAACGAAAGAACGATAACAGAATAACAATATTGGTGAAGAAATGAAACTGCCATAATGACATCCTGAAGATGATATGGCAGAAGGCAGGTCCTGTGGCTTCTTTCTTTTCTTCGCTCCCAGTCTTACCCTTTCATCCTTTTACTCTCTCCACTGATTAATTTGCCGTAGATATCACTTTTCACAAATGAGTCAGAGACATTTAACCTCTGTCTCTATGCATGAAGCTTTAAGAGAGAGAAAAAGAGCAAAGGAAATTGTGTCTTTGATGGGACACTGCATCTGCCAGCAGGCTGAAGGATTGTGGGAGCTGTTCAGAACAGAGGGGAGGGGAGAAGAATGGGAAATGAGGAAAGCTTTCATAGAGCTGCAGATTGTGTGTGTGTGAGATGTCTTCATCAGCTCACTCTTAAGTGCACTCTAAAAAGCCTGCCAAGATAGGGGTGTTCTTCTT